>NW_016110199.1:0-2356 GCF_001604975.1 Cebus imitator | reverse complement strand
ATAAAGGTATGCTGTATTTTGTCAAATGCTTTTTCTGCCTCTATTGAGGGGATCGTGTGATTTTTCTTTATGTGGTGTATCACATTTTTGACCTGCATAAGGTAAACCAACCCTGCATCACTGATATGAAACCCACTTGATCATGATGTATTATCTCTTTGATATGCTGATGGATTCAGTTAGCTAGTATTTTGTTGAGGATTTCTGCATCTCTATTAATCAGGGATATCAGTCTGTAGTTTCCTTTTTTGGTATGTCTTTTCTTGTTTTTGGTATTATGGTGATGGTAGCCTCATAGAATAATTTAGGGAGGAGTCCCTCTTTATCTTTTGGAATACTTTCAGTAGGTTTTGTACCTGTTTTTCTTTGAATGTCTGATAGAATTCAACTGTGAATCCATTTGGTCCTGGACTTTTTTTGTTGGCAATTTTAAAATTTATGTTTCAATCGCACCACTTGTTATTGGTCTGTTCAGAGTTTTCATTTCCTCCTGGTTTAACCTAGGAGTGTTGTATATTTCCAGAAATTTATTCATCTCCTGTAGGTTCTCTAGTTTGTGTGTATGAAGGTGTTCATAGTAGCTTTGAGTGATTTCTGTTATTGGTCATAAATCTTTCATTTATTTTCTAATTGAGCTTATCTTCTTCCTTCTTTTCTTTGTTATGCTCACTAATGGTCTATTGAGCTTGTTTATCTTTTCAAAGAAAGAGTTTTTGTTTCATTTGTCTTTTTTGTTATTTTGTTTTGTTTTGTTTCAACGTCATTGAGTTCTTCTCTGATCTTAGTTATTTATTTTCTTCTGCTGGGTTTGCCTTTGGTTTGTTCTTGTTTCTCTAGTTCCTTGAGGTGTTAGCTTAGATTGTCTGTTTGTGCTGTTTCAGACATTTTGATGTAGGCATTTAATACCCTGAACTTTCCTTTTGGCACTGCCTTTGCTGTTTCCCAGAAGTTTTGATAGGTTGTGTCAGTATTATAGTTCAGTTAAAACAATTTTTAAATTCCCCTCTTGATTTTATTGTTCAAAGATCTTTCAGGAGCACGTTATTTAGTTTTCATGTATTTGTGTAGTTTTGACAGTTCTTTTTGGAATTAATTTCCAGTTTTATTCCACTGTGGTCTTAGAGACTACTTGATATAATTTCAGTTTTCTTAAATTTATTGAGACTTGTTTTGTAGCCTATCATATGCTTTATCTTGAAGAATATTCCATGTGCTGATGAAAATAATGTATATTCTGCATTTGTTAGGTAGAATGTAAATATCTGTTAAGTCCATTTGTTTCAGTGTATAGTTTAAGTCCATTGTTTCTTTATCAACTTTCTGTCCTGATGACCTGTCTAGTGCTGTCAGTGGAGGACTGAAGTCTCCTACTATTATTGTATTGCCATCTATTTTGTTTCTTAAGTCTAGTAGTAATTGTTTTATAAATTTGGGAACTCCAGTGTTAAGTGCATGTACATTTAGGAATGTGATATTTTCCAGTTGGATGTATCTTTCATAATCATGAAATTTCCATTTTTGCCTTTTTGTTTTTTACTGTTGTTCCTTTAAAGCCTGTTTTGTCTGATACAAGAATAGCTAATCCTGCTTGTCTTTTGTTTTTATTTACATGGAGTATCTTTTTCTACTCCTTTACCTTAAGTTTATATGAGTCCTTATGTGTTAGATGAGTCTCCTGAAGACTGGAAATTGTTGGTAGATTTTTATCCATTCTGCCATTCTGTGTCTTATAAGTGGAGCATTTAAACCATTTACATTCAATGTTAGTATTGACTTGTGTGGAACTATTCTATTTATCATGCTAGTTGTTGCCTGAGTACCTTGGGTTTTTTTGATTGTGATATTGTTGTATAGGCCCTGTGAGATTTATGCTTTAAGGAGATTTTATTTTGGTGTCTGCCGAGGTTTTATTTCAAGATTTAGAGCTCCTTTTAGCATTCCTTGTAGTGCTGACTTGGTAGCAGTGAATTCTCTCAAATTTTTGTTGGAAAAACATGTAACCACTCTTTATGAAGCTTAGTTTCACTGAATATAAAATTTGTGGCTGATAATTTTTTGTCGTTGTTTAAGGGGGCTAAAGATAGAACGTCAGTTATTCTGGTTTCTGGGGTTTCTACTGAGAAATCTGTTAGTCTCATTGGTTTTCCTTTGTAGGTTACCTGATGCTTTTGCTTTATAACTCTTAAAATTGTTTTTCCTTCTTCTTGACTTTAGATAACCTGATGACTATGTGCCTATGTGATGATGTTTTTTTGGGGATGAATTTCCAGGGTGTTCTTGGAGCTTCTCATATTTGAATGTCTAGATCTCTAGCAAGACTAGGGAAGTTTTCCTTGATTATTTTCTCAAATACATT
>NW_016110198.1:0-2358 GCF_001604975.1 Cebus imitator | reverse complement strand
AAGCATGGATGTAACTAATCTAAAAAAAGGATCTCGTCCAGGCTTTCTTTTTGTACAACCAAAAGACTGGCCGGTGATGTTTGTCTTTTTCCTTCAAGGCTCAGTGGTTAGCTTTATAGATAAGGGCAATCCTAATTATAAAAAACAGTTGTGCAAATCCCTTCCTACCTTAAATCCTGGTGCTTGCTTCTTTTCCTTACTAATAAATATCCTTTGTGGCATGTTTTTCCAGAATGGGACACTTTCGTCTGTGCCGAAAGCCTGTTCAGGCAAATGTCCTTTCTTCTCAGTGACTTTTTTTCATGATGTCCGTAACTTGTTTGCTGCCTCTTGGTTGGCAGAAGCTGTTTCTCCTGTTATCTTGACATTTTTTGCAAAACCCCTTTCTAAACTATCAAACTGTCCTTTGCTGGCATTAAGTCCCCAGCTTTAGATCTTTCCCTTCCTTTTGCTTTAAGTTGTTGTACAATGACTTTGCTTTTTCTCAAAGCATGTTAAAGTCTACAGATATGCCTTTCATTTTGAGATGAAGGCTCGCTCTGTCACCCAGGCTGGAGTTCAGTGGTGTGATATCAGCTCACTGCAACCTCTGCCTCCTGGGTTCAAGCAATTCTCCCGCCTCAGCCTCCTGAGTAGCTGGGATTACAGGCCCATGCTACCATGCCCAGCTAATTTTTGTTTTTTTTTTGGAAATAGAGTCTCGCGCTGTCACCCAGGCTGGAGTGCAGTGGCACTATCTTGGCTCACTGCAAATCTCCACCTCCTAGGTTCAAGCAATTCTCCTGCCTCAGCCTCCTGAGTAGCTGGGATTACAAGCCTGTGCCCCCCTCCACCGCCGGCTAATTTTTTTGTAATTTTTAGTAGAGACGGGATTTCACCATCTTAGCCAGGCTGGTCTTGAACTCCTGACCTCATGATCCACCCGTCTCGGCCTCCCAAAGTGCTGGGATTACAGGTATGAGCCACTGCGCCTGGCCTAATTTTTGTATTTTTAGTAGAGAAAGGTTTTACCATGTTGGTCAGGCTGGTCTCGAACTCCTGACCTTGTGTTCTACCTATCTCCGCCTCCCAAAGTGCTGGGATTACAGGAGTGACTCACCTTGCCCGGCCTGGTATGCCTTTCTTATAGCAAACTTGCATCCACATAAAAGCTGCATTTTCAATACAAGGTAAAAAGATTTTTCACAAAAAGAGCAAGGTTTTTACATCTGCTGGTGTAGCTGTAGTGATGGCTTCATGAATTTCCTTTTCTTTTTTTTTTAAATGGTCCTTATGTGCTGGGCACGGTGGCACATGCCTATAATCCCAGCACTTTGGGAGGTCAAGGTGGGCTGATCACAAGATCAAGAGATCGAGACCATCCTGGCCAACATGGTGAAACCCCATCTCTACTAAAATATAAAAATTAGCTAGGCGAGGTGGCACGTGCCTGTAGTCCCAGCTACTTGGGAGGCTGAGGCAGGAGAATCACTTGAAGATGGGAGGCAGAGGTTGTGATGAGCCGAAATTGCGCCACTGCACTCCAGCCTGATGCCTGGTGATGGAATGAGACTCTGTCTCAAAAAAAAAAAGGGTCCTTATGCTGGATTCATTTATCTTTAAGTGGTGGCAGCTGCGGCTGTAGACCTCAGGCTATGGTACAAACCAGGCAATTCAGCTTGTTCTTACAAAGTCATGACTTTCTTCTACTTTTTGGGAGCACGTTCATCATAACTACTGGCACTGTGTGTGGGTCCCATGGTGTCATTAAAGTCACTGACTAAACATGATGAAAAATGTGCGAGAACCACAGGCGATCGGTTTTACTGCAAACTGCTCATGTGAGGATGATGGTGTCCCATGTTGTTTTAAGCAGATACACTCAATACCTGAGCTCACTGCAGTAGCAATGAGAGGTGGCTGTGAAATTATCACAGTAGTATAGTATATGCTACAGTGAATTCTATGTAGTTGTGATTCAATACTGCATCTTTACGTTTGTTTAGATTTCTCTTGACTACAGATGGCAGCATGTATAGTCTGTAAGTGTGCATGTATATTTTGATAAATTGTAACTTCTTACAATAGATTTCTGTATGTTTTATGGTAGTAAAGGATAAAATAGACTCGTATCTACATATATTTTATGCATTCATGACCTATTTCACATTTTCTTATTTTTTTTTGATATGTCTAGACTATGTTTGTCCATAAGTTTTTTCGAAGTGCACAAATCTCCAAAAAGTTTTCCAGTACATTTATTGACAAAAATTTGTGTATAAGTGAACACATGCAGTTGAAACCTGTGTTGTTCAAGGGCCAACTGTAGGATGTTAACTATGGGTTTTTCTTAGGTGTTTTTTTTTTTTTTTTTTTTTT
>NW_016110197.1:0-2359 GCF_001604975.1 Cebus imitator | reverse complement strand
AAAAAAAAAAAAAAAAAAAACAGAAAAGAAAAAAAAATTAGTTGGCTGTCGTGGTGCATGCCTACAATTTCAGCTTCTCTGGAGGCAAAGGCAGGAGGATCACTTTACGCTGGGCATTCAAAGCTGCAGTGAGCCATGACTGCACTACTATGCTCCAGCCTGGGCAATGACAATACTCTGACTCAAAAAAACAAACAAACAAACAAAAAACAACAACAAAAAACAACTAATACCTGCCAAGAATACAGCCTGTCAGTCAATAAACACTGATTGTTATTATGATATGAAAGGAATTATTTTGATCCTATTCAAAGAATGGGTGACTGACAAAGGAGTTGATGGGAAAAGCTACTGGTTATGTCCACAAAATCTCAACATAATTCTTCCAACCAAAGATACAGGAAGAGAGAGCACATAATTGGCAGTAGCCGGCAATTCCATCCTCCTTGACCCTTTGAAATATGGTGTGAGGAATCGAAGTGGGATGGAAAGGTTCATTTAAAGCAGACAAATCTGCATTTGCTGCAATGAATAAAAATGAATAAAAACACACCAAAAATAAAAATAATTTTGAAAAAGCAGATATAAATCACTTAATTGAACCTAAACCATCATGTAACTTGACTCTAAGACTTTTGCTCTTTATTTTAGAAATTGTCTAATATTTTAATACATAAATGTTGGCATGAAAGAGAATAAAAGACTAACCTTAGAACAAACAAAATCAACTAATGTAGCTTCTTCTTCACCTATATATTCTATGATTTTCTTATTAATCCATGGTCTAATTCGACGTTCCATCAGTATCTGCAAAACAAAGCACCGTTACTGAATTAAAGAATTCTTTCTATCACATTTACTAAAGCCCCATTTTTCCTGAGACTAAACTATGTTAATTCATAAGTTGAACTAAGACAGATATGTATCAAAATATAATCATCTGCTTTTAACTTAAGTCTTCAAGTACCACCAAAAATTTTCAATTGATCGAGGCCATCCTGGTCAACATGGTGAAACCCCGTCTCTACTAAAACTACAAAAAATTAGCTGGGCATGGTGGCACGTGCCTGTAATCCCAGCTACTCAGGAGGCTGAGGCAGGAGAATTGCCTGAACCCAGGAGGCGGAGGTTGCAGTGAGCCGAGATCGCGCCATTGCACTCCAGCCTGGGTAACAAGAGCGAAACTCCGTCTCAAAAATAAAATAAAATAAAATAAAATAAAATAAAATAAATAAATAAAATAAAATAAAATAAAATCATGTGGATGTTATATTATCTTACCCTCTGGAGCTCTGCATCTGGATCTGGATGCCCTTCTGCCAGAAGGCGTTGCCTGATTTCCTCAAGCTCCTCCTTCTCTCTCTTCCTATCTCGTTCATCTGCTTCCATTTCCTTTTCTCTATCACGCAGCCTTTTCTGAAGAGCACTTCCTCTGCAAAAGTGAATGATAAAAGGCCTAATTTAATACTCAGGTCATTGAGTAGTGCACATGACATTTTCAACAGCACCTCTTTTTAATACTACAACCTACATGCTAAGAGGTTTAAAGAATGTCTTAATGTTCTGTAGATAAAAAACACACAAGAATGTGCTCTATACACATAAATGTGTTACAAATAAGCATCATCTTGTCATTTATCACTATGTTCCCTTCATTCTTAAAGCCCTTCTAGTCAGTGTCTAAACAAGTGAAATAGTCGCTTTCAGAAAGAGGGCTCCCATTTTGTGCCTATTTCACAAGGAATACTTAATAATTTTTGTTTTCCTAGATACCAAGCTAAAAAAATATATAAAGTAGCATTAGCAGCACTAAGGGTTCTGTATCCTCAATTTAAATTAATTCACTTGTAAAAAATGTCTCAAAAAGTAGTGCAGAATCAACAGAAAACAGAGGTTCTTTTCTATATAGCAGTTCATTATGTCTCAGAATGTTGAAGTTATACATTGCCACTTTATGTTTCTAGTCTTCAGTAATTTAACTGATTTCATGGTATTTTATAAAAAGTCAAAACCCTGGCACTCTTTAAATTTAGGCTGATAATGCCAATGTTTTAATTATTTTGGCTATACGGTATTAAATTTAACTAAATTAAATATCTTCATGATGACTGTATCATGTCGGACTAACTACAGATAAAATATTATCAAGGCACTGTCTATATCCCCAGGGAACTTACAGTTTGAATGGAAGGCAGAACAAAACATGCAATTTTGCCATAATGTCATAAATACTAGAATGAGAGTTATTTGAAAATGCCATGGGAGCCGGGCGCAGTGGCTCAAGCCTGTAATCCCAGCACTTTGGGAGGCCGAGGCGGGTGGATCACGAGGTCAAGAGATCGAGACCATCCTGGTCAAC
>NW_016110196.1:0-2359 GCF_001604975.1 Cebus imitator | reverse complement strand
ATGATCGTGGCTCAAGGCAGCTTTGAACTCCTGGCCTGGAGAGATCTTCCTGCCTTGGTCTCCCAAAGTGCTGGAATTACAGGAGTAAGCCACCACGCCTGGCACAAGGATGATACATTCTGAGCCTAAGGGTGAGACAGCTTTGTGGGAATTTGTGTACAGAGAAAATGATCATAGCTAAGAAAGGGGGAGAATTAGAATAGTATTCAAAGAAGACCAATATGGCAGGAACCTAAAGGACAGATTAAGTTGGATGAGGCTGGAGTCAGGAAACTAAGTAAGGAATCTGACATAGTCAGTGGCCATGATAACAGACCAGATGCAATTCATCAGAGGGACACCGCTGAGGTAAAATCTATTGTTTTACAAAGGACAGAAGAGTCAAAAGTGGCTTTAAAGTGCCTGTCCAGGCGGGTGTAGTACCTCACACCTGTAATCCCAGCACTTTGGGAGGCCGAGGCGGGTAGATCATAAGGTCATTCGAGACCAGCCTGGCCTACGTGGTGAAACCCTGTCTCTACTAAAAATACAAAAATTAGCCGGGCATGGTGGTGCGTGCCCGGGAGACTGAGGCAGGGGAATTGCTTGAACCTGGGAGGTGGAGGTCGCAGTGAGCTGAGATTGCATCACTGCACTCCAGCCAGGGTGACACAGCAAGGCTCCGTTTTGGGGGGGAAAAAAAAAAGAAAAAATAAGAAATAAAATGCCTGGCCTAGTAAATAGTCACAGAGGTGATGATGGCAGGAGTGACAATCACAGAAATAGGGAATGCTTGAACTAGACCAGTCACCAAATCACCAGGAAAATTAACACAATAAAAAACTATAGTAGAGTGTTAAAAAATCAAAACAATTAAACTTTAAGTACTCTACCTATGAGGACATACTAGCTGGGTGTGGTGGCTCAAACCTGTAATCCTAGAACTTTGGGAAGCTGAAGTAGGAGGATCCCTTGAGCCCAGGAGTTTGAGACCAGCCTGGGCAACATAGTGAGACCCTGTTTCTATAAAAAAAATTAGCTGGGTGGGGTAGCACACCCCTATAATCTCAAATACTGGGGAGGCTGAAGTGGGAGGATTGCTTGAGCGTGGGAGGTTGAGGCTGCAGTGATCCATGACTGCCCCACTGCATTCCAGCCTGGGCAACAGAGCAAGACTCTGTCTCAAAAAAAAAAAAAAAAAAAAAAAAGGAGAGCTATGAATGAGGATCATACTGAATAAACATGCTGGATCCTTAAGTTTGATTTTTTCTCCCTCCTCGAATCTCTTTGTCCTTACTAGGGGCAAAACTAGATCTGGCCTCATGGGTAGCTGTTTTAACTGCTAACAGTTGTTTGAGCCTTGACCATACCCAAGACACTTAACAATTAGTATCAACTCTAAACACATGAGACACAAGAGAAGACTTTTTTTTTTTTTTTTTTTTAACCGAGTTTTGCTTGCATAGACTCCCGAGATCTGCCACATGAGCCTGCTTTGATGAACTCCACAATGAGCTCTTTCCTGTCTCAGGGCTATAAACATGTCAATTCCTCTGCCAGAACTCGTCTTTTCCCATTCTTCTCAGAACTAAGTCTTACTTATCCTTCAGTTTTCAGTTTAAAAGTCATTTCCTCAGCAATCCCACATCTGAAGGATTTGAGTGACGCATGGAATTTATAGAAATGCTAATTATTATACGTAATAACAGACTCAAGCTAAAATTTTCTGAAATCGTTTCTTGTAAACAACAGTATTACTAACAATGTGTTGACATTGACCAGTCATACACATAAACGATATTAAAAAGAACAGCTCCTCCTCAAGAGATACCAATGAGAAATGAAACATGAATACAAAGTCTGAAATAGGAGACATTTGGGGAAAGTCTTTGTTTTTCCTTTTTTAGTCTCTTTTTTAATTTTGCCTTTTGTTTTCATATTCCTTCTGAGGCTCTCTTTCTCTTTTTTTCCCCTTCTTTTGTCAATTTGCTCTTTCCTTTGTCTTATTGATGTTAAATCTGCCCCCACAAATTCTAGCATTTATTGAAATCAAACCACATTTTTTTTCTTTCCTGGTAATCAGATCCAAACAGCCCAAAGAAGAGTCACATTTTTCTCAGCTGTTGATACAACTACTACTCAACCAACTCCTGTAACCTAGGGATCCCTCCTAGAAGAAAGAGGTTCTCTAAGGCTCACATCCAGGACTTATAGTAGGCAACTCAGTAAATCATAGCCACTATTGTTCTCTGTAACAAATATCTGCTTCCTACTACCACCTATAGACATAAAAGTATATTTTGGGGGTGCCAAGTGCAATAAATAACATGTGTACAGATATTTAAAAATACGTTTCATGGGCTGGGTGAGTTGGCTCACA
>NW_016110195.1:1972-2359 GCF_001604975.1 Cebus imitator | reverse complement strand
CGCCACTCGGCTCTTCTGGCCCCCAGACAAGCTGGCGACAGGGCGCATGGCCAGTTCTCCGGAGATGCCATACCGACCCAGCTGGTGGCGGTACTCCTCCTCAGGCCGCCCTAGAAAGGGCGCCTCGGGTCAGGTGCGTGCTCAGCCCACTCCCTCCCCGTGCACCCCAGCCGCGCCTCCAAGTCCCCATGTCCTTCCACGTACGCTCGGGAGGGCTAATCTGCACTCACCCAAGGCTGGCCTGGATGCAGGGATCAGCCTCAGCCCTCTTCCACTCAAATCCCCAACTCACCAGGAAACTTGCGTGCCAGCAGCTCCACAGCACTGACGTTTAGATCCAGCTGCTCCACGTGGTGCTGGCTGAAATAGCCAATCTTCAGATTCCTG
>NW_016110195.1:0-1067 GCF_001604975.1 Cebus imitator | reverse complement strand
AAAAAAAAAAAAAAAATGCAAATCAAAACCACAGTGAGCTATCTCGTCACAACCAACAGGATGGCTAAAACTAAAAAGACAGTAACAGTGTTGGCAAGGACATGGAGAAACTGGAACTCTCATTCCTTGTTGGTAGGAATATAAAATGATGTCGTTGCTTTAGAAAAGTTTGGCAGTTCCTCAAAACATTAAATGTGGAATTACCATGTAACCCGGCAATTCCGCGCCTACGTACGCACCTAAGCAAGTTGAAAATGTGTCCACACAAAAATGTGTACACCAACGTTCACAGCAACATTATTCATAATAACCAAAATGGAAACCCAAATGTCCCCTAATGACTCAATAAACAAAATGCTGTGGAATATTATCCAGCCACAAAAAGAAATGAAGTACTGACACACGCCACAACATGGATGAACCGCAAACATGATGCTGGGTGAAAGGAGTCAGACACAAAGGTTACTATCCTATGATTCCATTTAAAGGAAACACCCAGAATAAGCAGATACATAGAAGCAGAAATAATAAATTAGTGGTTGCTATGTGCTAGTCAAGATTAGCCCTCCAAGGACAGTGTGGAATACTCTGCTTCCCAGCAGAGGAGAAAGTCAAAGGTGGCTTCTAGCAAAGGGGAGAGCTAGGATGGTCAGGCAAACGGTGGCCCACAGATGAGAAAGGCGATGAGAGAATTGGGGTCAGGGTCTGGCCAAGGCCACTGTACTCACAGCTTCTCCAGCATCTTGAGTTTACTCTGCACTTGAGAGGCCCTGTTGGCATTGTAGCGAAACCGGTCAATGAAAACCTGCAGGGGAGGAGTGCAGGCATTGGTGAAACTCCCTCACTAGCCCCCACTCCGGAATGCATGGGATGGGGACCCAGCCCTGCCGGCCCCACACCTGGATGTGCTGGCGATACTGCTGCTGGGCCTCATATTCCCGCTGCTGGTTGAGCAGCCGCTCCTGCTTACTCTTGATGAAGGTCTCAAAGTCTCCCCGGTAACCATCTAGCCGTTGGCTATGCACGTGGATGATGTCTGTGGCGATGGCATTCAGGAAGTTGCGGTC
>NW_016110194.1:0-2361 GCF_001604975.1 Cebus imitator | reverse complement strand
TGATCAAACATTCCCCCGAAAATTCTCAATATACTTGAGAAATATAAACTGTGACCTGGCCAGATAAAATGTTTAAGTGGATGCGCTAAATGTGTTAAAGAAAGATATACATTCTACATTTCTGATTGTAAGTATGCTGTCTTAGTTCATTTGAGCTGCTATAACAAAATACCATACTCCAGGTAGCTTATAAACAACAGACATTTATTTCTCATAGCTCTGGAGGCAGGGAAGTCCAAGATCAAGGCATCAGCAGATTCGGAGTCGGGTGAGGACCTGCTTTCTGGTTCAGAGATGGCACTTTCTTGCTGTGTCCTCACATGGTGGAAGGGCTAGCTAGCTCTCGGAGATCACTATTATAAGGGCACTAATCCCATTCATGAGGGCTCTGCCTCATAACCTAATCTGCTCCCCAGATTCTTACCTCCAAATAACTACCACTTTGGGGGTATTTCAACATATGAATTTTAGGGGGATACAATTCAGGCCATAGCACATATGAAATTAAAATTATCTCTATTTATTTATTTTTTATTTATTGAAGGAATACAACAATGTCCAGCACAATTCAAGTTAAAATTTAAAATATCCAGCATTCAATTAAAAAAAATAACAACACATGTAAAAGCAGAAAAATCACGAGAAAATTGAACCCGGGAGGTAGAGGTTGCAGTGAGCTGAGATCCTGCCACTGTATTCCAACCTGGGTGACAAAATAGAGTGAGACTCCATCTCAAAAAAAAAAAAAAAAAAAAAGAAAGAAAGAAAGAAGAATAATGAGAAAATCAATCAAACCTGACCCAGAAATGACATAGGGGATAGAATTAGCGGCTAAAATTTTTTAAATGGTCACTATAACTATATTCCATGTGTTCTAGAAGATAGAGGAAAAAGTGAATACGTTAAGTAGATAAAAAATTTCTTTAAAAAAACAAAATTTCTGAAGATGAAAACTATAATATCAGAGATAAAAAGAACATCAAATGAAACTCAGCAGATTAGACAGTAGAGAAGATTAATGAACTTAATGAAATAGCAATAGAAACTATCTAAAATGAAACACAGAAAAAAAATACCTTTTACACATGAACAGAGTGTTAGAGAACTGTGGGATAAATTTAAGTGGCAAAATATACACGAGATTCTAAAATCACAATAAGATACCACTTCATGCCCACTAGGATGGCTATAAAGTAGTACTTAGGAATTTATAGGATTAACACCTATATTAGAAAAGAAGAAATATCTCAAAAAAAAATGAAAAAATAAAGCTATAGACCAACATGCCTCGGAAACATAGTTGCAAAAATTTTAAATAAAATGTTAGTAAATTGGATCCATTCATATAAAAATTGGTAAATAGATCATGACTAATCATGAAAGCAAGATTAGTTTAACATGAAAAAAATCAATCAGTGTACTTCACCAAGTTAATAAACTAAAAAAGAAAACCATATGACCATCTCAATGGATACAGAAAAAAGTATTTGACAAAATCTAACATCTGTTTCTTTTATCTTTTTTTTTTTTTTTTTTAAAGAGATGGGTTCTCACTATGTTGGCCAGCCTGGTCTTGAACTCCTGGGCTTAAGCGATCCTCCCACTTCAGCCTCCCAAAGTCCTAGAATTTGGGAGCTGTTACCTACCATCTGTTTCAGCCTAACATCCATTTCTGATTTAAAAAAAAATTCAGGAAATTAGGAATAAGTGAGAATGTCCTTGTATAAGTCTGTTCCCATGCTGCTATGAAGAAATGCCTGAGACTGCATAATTTATAGAGAAAAGAGGTTAAATTGACTCACAGTTCCACATGGCTGGGAAGACCTCAGGAAACTTATAATCATGGCTGAAGGCACCTCTTCACAGGGGGCAGGAGAGAGAATGAGTGTCAACAGGGGAAATGCCAGACACTAATAAAACCATCAGATCTCATGAGAACCCACTCACCATCACGGCAACAGCATGGGGGAAACTGCTCCCATGATTCAATTATCTCCCATTGGGTCCCTCCCATAAAACGTAGGGATTATGGAGATCACAATTCAAGATGAGACTTGGATAGGGACACAGTCAAATTGTATCAGTTCTCAACCAGATAAAAGAGCATCTAGTGAAAAACCTTCAGCAAGTTAAAACTGAAATCAAGGCCGGGCGCAGTGGCTCAAGCCTGTAATCCCAGCACTTTGGGAGGCCGAGGCGGGTGGATCACGAGGTCAAGAGATCGAGACCATCCTAGTCAACATGGTGAAACCCCGTCTCTACTAAAATACAAAACATTAGCTGGGCATGGTGGTGCATGCCTGTAATTCCAGCTACTCAGGAGGCTGAGGCAGGAGAATTGCCTGAACCCAGGAGGCGGAG
>NW_016110193.1:0-2365 GCF_001604975.1 Cebus imitator | reverse complement strand
TCCAGCCGGGCACGCACGTCCAGCAGCACCTGGTACTCCTGGTTCTGCCGCTCCAGGTCACCGCGGATCTCCGCCAGCTGGGACTCCACATTGCTGATCAGGCTCTGCACCTGGGACAGCTGGGTGCTGTAGCGGGCCTCGCTCTCCGTCAGCGTGTTTTCCAGAGAGTCTCGCTGTGGTGGGGAAGATCAGGAATGTCAGAGAGCTGTTCCTTCAAAGCCTTTCTTCACAGGATTTCAAGGAAGTCACAGCTCCAAGAGCTAAGGAGAGCATGTGGTCCCAAGGGCAGCCCTGGGACTCTGCCTCCCAAAGTCCCATCGCTCACCAGCAGGGCTGAGCAATACACACCAGGTTGTGCTGGGCCTGCAGCTCGATCTCCAGGGCGTTGACCGTGCGTCTCAGCTCGATGATCTCCGCCTGATAAGACTGCAGCTGCTCCGAGCTGGACACCACCTGCTTGTTCAGCTCCTCGGTCTGAAACACCCAAGGGGAAAAAGGATCAGACCCTGCTTCCAGGGCCCTAGGGTGGGCCTTGAGCCCTGAATGGCCACATGCTTAGATGCTCACCTGCGTGGCGAACCACTGCTCCACTTCCCTGCGGTTGGTGTCCACCAGGGCCTCATACTGACTCCTGGTCTGGTTCAGGACCTGGTTCAGGTCCACAGTGGGGGCAGCGTCCACCTCCACGTTGAGGCGGTCTCCAAGCTGGCAGCGCAGGGTGTTGACCTCCTGAAGGAGAAAATACAAGAGTTACTATCCTGAGCAAAGAATGTACTCTAAGGAATGGCATTGCTTGTTGAAGCCCTGTTAGTCTATTTTCTCAGAAAAGAAACTCTGAGGGGAGCAGTCTGTGACAGCTCAAGGCACTCCATGCAGCATAGCCCCCTCTTCACCATCTGCTATGCCATGGCACTTGGCTTCAGAAAAAAAATTTCCAAAGATTTGCTTGGATGCCACTGAAGGATGAACTAAGTGATGTGCAGCTTTACCAGTTTATAGTTGGTTGAGAGAACCTCAGAATGCAAAAAAAAAAAAAAAAAAAAAAAAAAGGCTGTACAATTTCAGATTGTATATCAAATTGTATATCAAAAACCTCTTGCAATCAACTAAGAGGTAACAGCATGTCACGGCCCCTCCCAGGAGAGAGAGGAAGAAGCTCACAAACATTCTTCACTAATACTTTAAAAGAATAGAGACTTGCATTTATAAGGTTTAATTTTTTTTCTTGGCCTTTGGCAAAAAAAAAAAAGACTTTGCACAGCAATGGTAGGACTCAATCTATAACTGTTGACCAATTTCAAGCATGTGGAGCTGCTCTGGGCAACTCAGATAATGTGCTTGTTTCAAGTGAAAGATGTTTCCTGTCTGGGAACATGAATAGGTCTTGTCTCTCTCCAGTTTTTCTTTTGCCATGATGTTATTAAAGGAAACTCTCAGCCTTGTACTCATACTCTGCATTCTGCTGTCCCAATTCACTAAAACCACCCTCAGCTAGAGGCAGAGTCAGGTTTGCGCATTTCTCATTTCTAGTCTCACCTGCTCGTGGTTGCTCTTGAGGCACAGCAGCTCCTCCTTCAGGGACTCCACCTGGGCCTCCAGGTCAGACTTGCAGAGGGTCAGCTCATCCAGGATCCTGCGCAGGCCGTTGATGTCCGACTCCACCAGCTGCCGCAGGGACAGCTCGGTCTGGTACCTGCACAAGGACAGGGTCAGAGCACTAAGTGGTAGATCTTCAAGACTCATAGGAATGATTTTTGATAACCTCATTTGCCTTATCTTTCCACTTTCTGCAATGAATAGGCCCAGGGGACAGAGGGTTCTGGAGGCTCCATCAATACCCAATATTCATCTCAAAACAGATTGATTTGAGTCCTCATCTATTTTTGTGATTTCTTTGCTTGGTTCTCCCCAACCCTCTGCAGAATCCTTCACAACAGGTGGGTAGGTCTGTTTTTCAGTACAGCCATGGAAATCCCTTTTCTTTAAAGACTGAACAGAAGAAATGGACACTAGTGCGAATTCCAAACAACTCACTTGGTTCTGAAGTCATCCGCGGCCAGCTTGGCATTGTCAATCTGCACCACAAGCCTGGCATTCTCAGACTTGGTACACAGGATCTGGGGAGTGAGAGGTTGCTTAGTGAGGACTGAAAATAAATATGAAACCATCAACTTTTGAAAAATGACATAAAAAGCCATTTTGAAATAAAAGAGGAAGCAAGAAGTATGACGGCACAGAAGCAAGAAACACGCTTCTCTATCACAGACGGAGAATCACAGCAAACTCTCTTGCTTCAAGATGACAGCCATGCCCCTCACCTTCTGCTGGAGCTCCTCGATGGTCTTGAAGTAGGACTGGTAGCTGG
>NW_016110192.1:0-2368 GCF_001604975.1 Cebus imitator | reverse complement strand
TCACTGCAACCTCTGCCACCCAGGTTCAAGTGATTCTTCTGCCTCCACCTCCTGAGTAGCTGGGATTACAGGCACATACCACCACACCCTGCTAATTTTTGTATTTTTAGTAGAGACAGGATTTCACCATGTTGGTCAGGCCGTGATCTGCCTGCCTTGGCCTCCCAAAGTGCTGGGATCACCGGGGTGAGCCTCTGTGCCCAGCCTGCTTGGCTAGTTTTTCTTTTTTTTTTTGAGACGGAGTTTCACTGTTGTTACCCAGGCTGGAGTGCAATGGTACGATCTTGGCTCACTGCAACCTCTGCCTCCTGGGTTCAAGCAATTCTCCTGTCTCAGCCTCCCGAGTAGCTGGGACTACAGGCATGCACCACCATGCCCAGCTAATTTTTGTATTTTTAGTAGAGGCAGGGTTTCACCTTGTTGACCAGGATGGTCTCGATCTCTTGACCTTGTGATCCTCCCGCCTCGGCCTCCCAAAGTGCTAGGATTATAGGCATGAGCCACCGTGCCTGGCCTTGGCTAGTTTTTCTTTCTTTCTTTCTTTTTTCTTTTTTTGGTTTGCAGAGATGGGGTCTTGCTTGGTTGCCCAGGCTGATCTCAAACTCCTAGGCTCAAACAATCCTCCTGTTGACCTCCCAGAGTGCTGGGATTACAGGCATGAGCCACTGCACCTGGCCCCCTGCCTTTTTGCTGTGAAATTTGAAGAGCCTGGCTTGGTTTCTTGCCCTTTAGTAGGTGATTTCAGGCAGAGCCAAGCGGTCTTAGAAAGCGGCACAACTCTGTTCCAATGCTTCGGGCTCCGGATCCAGTGTGCTGTGCCATTGAGGGTGAAATGTTGATTCTGGTCTGGGAGATTCTGTTCATTCAGTCATTCAGCAAATAAATATTGGGTGCCGGCCAGGCGCAGTGGCTCATGCCTGTAATCCCAGCACTTCAGGAGATTGAGGCAGGCTAATGGCTTGAGCCCAAGAGTTGAGACCTGGGCAACAGGGCGAAACCCCATAGCTTACAAAAAATACAAAAATTAACAGGGCCTGGTGGTGGGCACCTGTAGTCCCAGCTACACAGGAGGCTGAAGCGGGAAGATCTCCTGAGCCTGGGAGGTCAAGGCTACAGTGAGCTGTGATCACGCCACTGTACAGCAGCCTGGCTGACAGAGTGAGATCCTGTCTCAAAAACCCCAGAAAACAAAAAGCAGGTCAGGAGTGAGGAATGACATAACTGCTGTTGGGTATGGGATTTCTTTTTTGGGGTTTGAAAATGTTCTGAACTCTGGTAGTGGTGATGCTTGCACAGTGGGTGAATACAGTAAAAACCACTGAATTGCACACTTTAAAATGATGAATTGTATGTGAATTCTACCTCAGCTTTTTTTGTTCTTGTTTTTTTGAGACTGTCTCGCTCCATGGTCCAGGCTGGAGTGCAGTGGCCCAATCTCAGCTCACTGCAACCTCCGTCTCCCGAGTTCTAGTGGTTCTCTTGCCTCAGCCTTCCGAGTAGCTGGGATTACAGGTGCCCACCACCACGCCTGGCTACTTTTGGTATTTTTAGTAGAGACAGAGTTTCACCACCTTGGCCATGCTGGTCTCGAACTCCTGACCTCAAGTGATCCACCCACCTCGGCCTGAGGCATGAGCCACCGCTCCCAGCCTCTATTTCAGTTTTTTTCAAAATCAGGTTTATAGATCATAAGTTCTGGAGCAGCTAGACTCCCACCACTTCTGCCGCCAGTTTCCTGTCACCTTGAGTGAGCCCTGTACACCTGCAGCAGACATATGTTCACTGCGTCTTTCTGGGCTCCCACACTTTCTTTCTTTTTTCTTTTTTTTTTTTTTTTGAAACAGAGCCTTGCTCAGTCGCCAGGCTGGAGTGCAATGGCATGATCTCGGCTCACTGCAACTTCCGCCTTCCAGGTTCAAGCAATTCTTCTGCCTTAGCCTCCAGAGTAGCTGGGATTACAGGCGCATGCCACCATGCCTGGCTAATTTTTTTGTATATTTAGTAGAGACGGGGTTTCACAGTGTCGGCCAGGCGGGTTTTGAACTCCTGACATCAAGTGATCCACCTGCCTCGGCCTCCCAAAGTGCTAGGATTACAGGCGTGAGCCACCGTGCCTAGCATAAGAATTGAATTCTTTAGAAGATATCCGGTAGGAAAACAGAAGGGGAAAAGTTGCCTTTTGTCTACCCGGATGTAGTAACGCGGAGGAAGACGGGGCACTTTTAGACGACGTCCTCTAACTTGGAATGGATGTAATTTACTTCTAGGTGAAAGTTAGGAACGGTGCTTAGTCACTCTGTTTATCTCTCAGTACCTTTTTATCTTCAGTACCTTTTCCTGCAGCAGGGATTACGGGTGCATGCCACCA
>NW_016110191.1:0-2368 GCF_001604975.1 Cebus imitator | reverse complement strand
CTCAAAAAAAAAGAAAGAGAAAGAAGAAAAAAAGAAAGAAGAAGGAAAGAAAGAGAGAGAGAGAGAAAGAAGGAAAGAAAAAGAAGAAAGAAAGAAAAGAAAGAAAGAAGAAAGAAAGAAAGGAAGGAAGGAAGGAAGGAAGGAAGGAAGGAAGGAAGGAAGGAAGGAAGGAAGGAAGGAAGGAGAGAAAAATGAAACTATTACAAGAGAGGAAAACATCAGTATGAAACTGGGCCCAATTCTGAATATTGATGAGGAGCTGAATACTGAATTCTGAGGGGCTGGGAATGCTTATTAAAGGAGAAGAGTAGTGGCGGGTGCAACCAGGGGGTACAATTGATAAGAGGCATTAAGGATAGGGAGGATTCTTGCTAGATTGACCAAACACGATTCTTTCTGAGAGCAGACTAATCAGATATTAAGAATGAGGGAATTCTCTTTAAACTGACTTTGCCCGATTACTGCAAATTGGGGCTGTGCAGTTCTGGCAAGGATGAGGCCAAGGTCTAGATATAGTCAAGAAGAGGACTTAGAAGAGCCTGACTAAAATTTGATTCAAAAGAGATTTGTTGCCAGTGCCACTATGCCTGTGCCTTCTCCCTCATCCAAAGGCTGACTGGGGTGGGGTCCAGCCTCCAAGAGAGAAAGGAGGTGAAACCCTGAGCCCCAAAGGACTAGAAACTCACTGTTTTCCATGGGCACAGAACCCTCACCTGGGCCAGCAGCCAAGAGTAAAAACCCCCAGGTGGATTAAGAGTCAGTGGGAGAGGGAGTCATGATGGGGACGAGAGAGCCCATCTGCTCTTTTGAGAAAACATGCAGCTCCTCAATAGCTCAGGATTTACAATCCATCCTTGAAAACAGGAAGACTCAGAAATCCGAACAATGGGATTGACCAGGAAGCTAAAATAAGGCATTTACTTAGTATTTCCTTAAAAGTGTACTCAACCAATGGGTTCTTCCTGCCCACTGCACAGTCAAAACCGATTCACTGAGACCACGCTATTGCAGTAGAGAAAGAAGCTTTATTATCACAAGGTCAGCCATGCAGAAGACAGAGTTATTACTCAAATCAGTCTCCCCAAAGGCTCAGAGGTTAGGGGTTTTCAAGGACAGTTGGTGGACAGGGGACTAGGGAATGCATGCTGCTGACTGATTTGGGATGCAATCATAGAGGTGTGGAAAACTATGGTCATGTGCTGAGACTGCCTCTGGTTGAGGGGGGCACACAGGATCAGTTGTGTCATGAGTCTGGAGTCCGCCTCTGGGTGGAGTTAGTTGGTTGTCAGAAAGCGGAAGTCTGAAAAATATCTCGGAAGACCAATCTTAGGTTCTACAATAGTGACATTATCCACCAGAGTAACTGGAGAAGTTACAAATCTTGTGACCTCCAGAACAATGGCTGGTTATTAATTAACCGTACCCTACATCTTAGCAGAATTCAGGCTCTTCATAATCCTAACCTTGTGACCTTTCATTAGTTTTACAAAGGCTGCTTAGTTTTGGGAAAGGCTATTATCATCCTTGCTTTAAGGTTAAATCATAAACTAAATTCCTCCCAAAGTTAGCTTGGCCTATGCCCAGGAGTGATCAAGGACTGCTTGGAGGTTAGAAGTAAGATGGACTCAACTATGTCAAATTTATCTTACTGTCATCATTTTGCAAAGGTGGTTTCAAAAATTCCACTTAAATGTCTCTGCATGTCACTGAACACATTAAATATAGAATCCACAGGACATTTTCTCATTTGTTCCCCCCTTCCTTCCAGTGTCAGCCCCACACCCCCATATATAGGAGAAGAGCAACAAGGTCGTACAAAAGGGGCAGCCTCGCTCAGGGACCTTTATGTTCATTATCAAGGTGAATGGAAGCTAAATCACAGACATTGCTTTGAAGAAAGGCTATTATCATCAAAGGCCTTAATTTTGGCCCTCTGCATCAGCAGGGCAGAGAAGAAAACATTTTACAGAACAATTGATTGAAATTGTGCCATTGTCTGAGGCCCTACAGCCCACACTTTACATCCCCACAGCCAGCAAGAGAAAGGGCACCCAGTTTCAATATGCAATTTCTGCTTGGAAAAAAACACTGAAGCTTTACCCATGAGCTTTGGAGTAACAACCCCAAAACTTTGAGAACAAAAAACAAAAAACTTTGAGAACCCTTAGTCTAAAGAAGGGGAGCTGCAACTCTCCTCCAAGCCCCCAGAAGCTAGCAAATTCTCGTTGAGATGACAAAAAGTGCCTGAACATCATCCATATCCTCGACCTTCCTTGTCTGTCCTGAAGACGGGAGACCAATTGTTCCCTAAGGCTACCTTCTCCAAGTAATCAGAACTGACTTCTCCAGAAATGGGCACAGCCAGTGA
>NW_016110190.1:0-2368 GCF_001604975.1 Cebus imitator | reverse complement strand
CTGCTCGCCTCAGCCTCCCAAAGTGCTGGGCTTACAGGGGTGAGTCACCACGCCCAACAGGATGTGGTTTCTTGAGGATCCTTTCAGGGCTTTGGCCTCTCCCAGCTCCTGTCCCACAAGATGGAGGTCAAGAGTGGGATTTACCCACAAAGGCTTTTTGGATGAAATCAGCTGGATATTGGCTGGGTCACTTGGCTAAAGACCAGAACCTGTGCTGGGAAGCCTGTGCCTGTTTGGATGTCAGAGCCCACAGGCGTGGGACCCTGGCCCAGCTTCCACACCAGTTTGGCCCTATTTGCCTTGGAAACACTTCGGCTGTGGGGTCAAATGGTCCCATGCCCTGATCTTGGCCTTGCCGCTTGCTGGTTCTATGAATATGGGCACATCCTGTCACCTGTCCCAGCTTCAGTCTCCATTCTGGGCAGAAGGATTTTCTTACAGACAAGGACTAAGTATCCTCCTGTGGGCTCGGGACTGGGGGAGAGCTTGCACATGATACAGGAGATGGTTGATCAGGTTCTCCCTCTCCAAGCCCTGCTTCCAGTGGATTTAAGGGGCTGTGAAGGGCCTGACCATTGTGCTGAGTTAGGCCCAAGGCCAGCCAGTGGGGCTGTAAGGCCTTTAAAGAGTTAAGAGTTGTGTTTTAGGAAGACTACCTGAGTCAGTGTGGAAATGTCATGATTTAGGGACAGAGTTTTTGAAGCAACTCTGTCTAGTGCAGTGCTTCTCAAGCTAGGGTGCATCTGAGTATCTGTTAAAGATACGGAGGAGCTGTTAAAGCACGTGTTGCTAGGTCCCACTCTGTGAGTGTCTGATTTTCTAACAAATTCTCGGGGTTCGCTGTTGCTGCTGCCACTAATGTCCAGGAAGCGGTAAGTCAGATCCAGGGGCCTCACCCAGGGTGTTGCTGGATTTAAACTTTAGATATTCTACTTGTAGCTAGCTATGTGGCCTTGGCCAGGTCCTCTAACCTGCGTGAGCTTCAGTTTCCTGGCCTGTAAATCGGAATGCTATGTACTTCTAGGGTGCAAGAATCCTGTGATTTAATGTGTGTAATCCCTCAGCACAGTGTCTGCGGTCAGCATTTAATAGAGGATCCTTTTATTATTTTATTAATACCAGTGAGGAGTCTGTTGCATAAGTCCAAGGGAGAGATGAAAAAGAGGCTGAACTAGGCCCGTGGCTGAGGGATGGAGGGCATCTGTTTTCTCAGCGGCTCAAAGCCTATCATCCTCCCTCACTGGACAACACGTTGTGTCCTTTCACAGCGGGAACTTGCAGAAAACCTGGCTGCTGGTGCCTGTGTGGCCTCTAGAGGGCAGTGGAGCCAAGGCTGTGGATGGAGCATTGCGTGCCCTCTGGGCTGGGGCTGGTCTGTGCATTCAGCCTTCATTCCCTGTTCTGAAGCCTAATTGTGTGTTTGCATTGGACTGTCCCCTCCTCCTTGGCTCTGACGCTTTTTGGAAAACACATCACAGGGCACCTCTGATTTCCTTCTCGTCTTGTAGCCTGGGATTAGCAGTAGCTGAAGCGTGCTGCTTTCTGGCAGTTATGTTTATTTCTCAAGGGCACAGGCGGTGCAGAACATGGGGGCCTGCTCCCTGTAGCTCTGCAGATCCTAGGATGAACCACAGTTGCTCTTCTGCCAGTTCAAAATTTGGGACCTGTTCCATCTTGCATTTTCTCCCCTGCTTCCCAGTCCTTGCCGGCACTCTTTGATCCTGTGGGTGGAGAAATGAAGAGAACTCCAAATCCTTAATCCATTTTGAAGGCTGGCTGGAAGCAGGGCTTTCTATGGGCCTGGTACGCAGCACTGGTTGAATTCTTTCCGAGAAGGCCAGGTGTTCTTTCAAGGTTATAGAAAGAAAAAAAAAAAAAAACAGAAGCACATTTATAAAATTGGACAGTGTACCTTATCCCAAGCCCTGTACATATACTTGATTCCATAACAGTAATAAAAGATACCAGTGACAGCAGGTCTACTCGCTGATTGTGTGGTATGAGCCAGGCACTATGCTAAGTGATTTTCATGTGTTAACTTCTAATCTTAGTAACTGCCCGTGAGATTGTTAATCCTGCAGAAACTGAGGCTCAGGGAGGTCACAGTAACACACATAGGGCCAAAGAATGATGCTATTAGAAATTCAAACCAGTGTGTCTGACTCCAACTTGCTAAAAACCTGCCTGCTGTTCACGCTCCTTCCTCCAGAATCACTGGGCATGGTCGATTCCATTTTTAGCCCAGCTTTTTTCAAAAGACATTAGACATTAGAAAGGAGAAGGCCATGGTTATTACAAAACAGGCTTCAGTACTCATAATCCTATAGCATAAGATCCAGTTAAGAGCAGGGATTCAGAGCCAGATTGC
>NW_016110189.1:0-2371 GCF_001604975.1 Cebus imitator | reverse complement strand
GTGGCTCACGCCTATAATCCAGCATCTTGGGAGACTGAGACAAGCACGTACCTAAGGTTGGGAGTTCGAGACCAGCCTTACCAACTTGGAGAAACCTCGTATTTACTGAAAATACAAAAATTAGCTGGGCGTGGTGGAGCCCACCTGATGCACACGAATCACTTGAACTCGGGAGGTGGAAGGTGCAGTACACCAAGGTTGCCCTACTACACTCCAGGCCTGGGTATCAGAGCGAGACTCCCACTCCAAAAGAAAAATAATAAATACAAACACTTAGCTGGACATGTTAACAGGAGCCTGTAATCTCAGATACTCGAGAGGTGAGAAATAAGAGTCATGTGAACCCAAGATGGGAGGTTGCAGTGAGCCGAGATCGCACCACTGTACTCTAGCCTGGACAAACGAGCAAGACTGCATTTCAAATAAAAAAAAGAAAGTGTAAAGACAACACGCAGGGGATTATATATCTAACAACAGTCTGTTAACCACAGTGTATACTTTGTCTGACTCAACAACAAAAATAACCAAATCACGAAATTTAAAAACAGTTGAACACACATTTCCACAATATGATATGCAAATGAAAAACTAGCGCATAACAGGATGATCAATATCATACGCTTTATGGCAATGTGCATGGAAACCGCAATGATAAATCCCTTTAACACACACTCAAAAGTCTATAATCTAAAGAAATATAAAATAACAAGTGTTAGCAAGGTCAGAGAGAAATCACCGTCCTTAAATACCATATGTGAATCTGAAATTGTGCAGCCTATTTTTAACATAGTTTCGTATTTAGTCACAAGTGAAAAATAGTCTGGGCACACTAGCTAATGCCTGCAATCACAGCATATTGGGAGGCCAAAACCGGTGGATCACGTGAGTCCAGGAGTTCAAGACCAGCCAGGACAACATAGCAAAACCCCATCTCAACTGAAAATACAAAAATTCGCCGGGCATAGTGCCACACACCTGTAGTCACAGCTACTTGGGAGGCTGAGACAGGAGGATTGCTTGAGCCCACAATGTGCAGGTGGCAGTAAGCCGAGATCACACCACTGCACACCAGTCTGGGAAATGGAACAAAACCCTGTCTCAAAAAAGAAAGGCCGGGCATGGTAGCTCATGCCTGTAATCCCAGCATTTTGGGAGGTCAAAGGAAACGGATCACTTGAGTTCAGGAGTTCGAGACCAGCTTGGCCAACGTGGTGAAACCCCATTTCTACTAAACACATGAAAATTAGTCAGGCATGGCCACAGGCATCTGTAATCCCAGCTACTTGGGAGGCTAAGGGAGGAGAACTGCTTGAACCCAGGAGGCAGAGGTTCCAGTGAGCAGTTATCAGGCCACTGCCCTTCAGCCTGGCCGAAAAGAGCAAGATCCATCTTAAAATAAAGAAAACCAAAATACATAGGAGTGGCAGGTGCAGTGGCTCACGCCTGTAATCCCAGCACTATGGGAAGGTGAGGCAATCAAATCAACTGAGGTTGAGACTTTGAGACCAGCATGACCATTGTGGAGAAACACCATCTCTACGAAAAATACAAAAATTCGTCAGGCCTGGTGGCACAGGCCTGTAATCACACCTAGTCAGGAGGCTCAGGGAGAATAATCCCTTGAATCCAGGAGGTGGAAGTTGCTGTGAGCCGATATTGCACTACTGCCCTCCCGCCTGGGTGACAGAGCAACACATCGTCTCAAAAATCAATCAATAAATACAGAAAATTAGCTGGGCATGGTAGTGGGAGACTGTAATCTCAGCTCATTTGGAGGCTGAGGCAGGAGAAGCATTTAAAACCAGGATGCAGTGGTTGCCGTGAGCCGGGATCACACCACTGCACTCCAGCCTGGGAAACAGTGCAAGAGTTCGCCCATCTCAAAAAAAAAAGAGTTAAAACACAACCCACAGAGAGGAAGAAAATATCTGTGCATTACACATCTACCAGTCTGTTAACCACAATGTATAATTTGTATAACTCAACAACAAAAATGACAAAATGGAGAAACAGCTGAACATACACTCCGCCTGTAAGACATTCAAATTGAAAACAGGCACATAAAAGATGAATAATATCATTTTCATTATGGCCATTTAAGCTGAATGATATACTCAATGTCATACTCAATGTCATACACAATGACATACACGCACTTTGCCAATAATACATGCAAATGGAAAACAAGCACACAAAAAGATGGCCAGTATCATTATCATTATGATAAACTGAAACCACGACACACTCCCTCACACACATTAGAAAGGCTGTAATCCAATAAATGTAAATAAACAAGTGTTGGCAAGGTCAGAGAGAAATCACAACCCTTAAATAGTGTATGGGGAAAAGAAATGTTGCATCCCGTTTTTAA
>NW_016110188.1:0-2373 GCF_001604975.1 Cebus imitator | reverse complement strand
CTCCTGAGTAGCTGGGATTACAGGCACGCGCCACCATGCCCAGCTAATTTTTTGCATTTTTAGTAGAGATGGGGTTTCACCGTGCTGACCAGGATAGTCTCGATCTCTTGACCTCGTGATCCACCCACCTCGGCCTCCCAAAGTGCTGGGATTACAGGCTTGAGCCACCGCACCCGGCCTCCAGTAAGCTTAATAAGTCATTCATTCGAGTCAATGAATGTATATTGGCAGATTTTAAGTCGAAATAAAGTTTCAGTTACATATTCCTTTTGTGTGATGTTCTGCTTTATCTTTCACCCAACATCTTCTAGTCTAGATCCAATGAGCGAGGAAGGCTTCTAATGTGACTAGCCAGAAGTTACACAGCACTCAACAGCAGTGAGGACTGCTGATCTGGCTATTCCCAAGTTCTGTTCTTTACTACATGGCTTGCTAAGCTGCTGCATAAAGTCTAAAGCATTTGAGTTATGATTTGCGGACAACTGTCATGAAAGTATCCAACCCAAGAAATGCCCAAATTTCTGAGACTTTAGCAAAGCAACTCCTGTCCCTTTGCTCATCCGCATCACCTACCTGAAAGCTAGAATGATCAGTCAACAAAACATTTGGTTTTTAAACACAATATAAAAACCATATTCAGACAGTTTTTGGCATAAAACTCAGACTAGCTGAGTACAGTGGCAAGCATCTCTAGTCTCAGCTACTCTGGAGGCTGAAGCAGGAAGACAGCTTGAGCCCAGGAGCTGGAGGCTATAGTGTGCTATGTTGGCACTGGTGAACAGCCACTGTACTCCAGCCTGGGCAACACAGTGAGACCCCCATCTTTAAAATGAAAAACCCGAATTATCGTTTTTATTCTATTAAGAAGAAATGGATTAGAAAATGACCATTAGAACAATATCAACAACCATGTAAATATTCCCATGTTAAAAGTTATGAGTGGCCGGGCGCGGTGGCTCAAGCCTGTAATCCCAGCACTTTGGGAGGCCGAGGCGGGTGGATCACGAGTTCAAGAGATCGAGACCATCCTGGTCAACATGGTGAAACCCCGTCTCTACTAAAAATACAAAACATTAGCTGGGCATGGTGGCGCGTGCCTGTAATCCCAGCTACTCAGGAGGCTGAGGCAGGAGAATTGCCTGAACCCAGGAGGCGGAGGTTGCGGTGAGCCGAGATTGTGCCATTGCACTCCAAAAAGGGAAAAAAAAAAAAAACCCCCTCAAAAAAAAAAAAAAAAAAAAAGAAAAGAAATTCTCCACAATAAAAAGCTTGTTTTCTTTTGTCTTTGTGAATAGCCACTGCACTCCAGCCTGGGCAACAGTGAGACCCCGTCTCATAAAAAAAAATTAAATAAATAAATAAATAAAAATAATAAAAAAAAGAAATAGTCTCATGCTGTCCCCCAGGATGGAATACAGTGGCGCCATTATAGCTCACTACAGCTTCTGACTCCTGGGCTCAAGGGATCCTCCCACCTCAGCCTCCCTAGTAGCTGGGACTATAGGTATGTGCCACCATGTAAGGCTAATTTTGTTGCTGTTGTTGAGATGGGATCTTGCTCTGTTGCCCAGGCTGCAGTGTAGTGGCGCCACAATAGCTTACGGCAGTCTCCAACCCTTGGCCTCAAATGAGCCTCCCTAAGTGCTGGGATTACAGGTGTGAGCTACCAGGCCTAGCCAAGTTTTAAGAGATCAATGCATATTCCTGGTACTCAGTGACCTCTTCATGTTATCCTTCCCAGTATGGGTCTCTAATCTGATCAGGTCTCCTAGCTCTCTCAGTTGAGAGACAGGCAATCTAAAGTTGTTGCTCTGACAGGCTCTCTTCAGATGATTTCCATTTCCTTGGGCAAGAACTCAGAACAAGCTTGTCCAGGCTGCGTGTGACCCAGGACAGCTGTGAATGCAGCCCAACACAAATTTGTAAACTTTCTTAAAACATTATGAGATTTTTTTTTTGCAATTTTTTTAAGCTCATCAGCTATGATTAGTGTTAGTCTATTTTATGTGTGGCCAAAAACATTTTTTCATCTTCCAGTGTGGCCCAGGGAACCCAAAAGATTGGACATCCCTGACTTACGATGTTTATTTTAAAAGAAACAATTGGCCAGGTGCAGTGACTCATGCCTGTAATCCCAGCACTTTGGGAGGCCAAGGTGGACGGATCACGAGGTCAGGAGTTCGAGACTAGCCTGGCCAATATGGTGAAACCCCGTCTCTACTAAAATACACAAAAATTAGCCAGGCATGGTAGTAGGCACCTACAGTCCCAGCTACTCAGGAAGCTGAGGCAGGAGAATTGCTTGAACAGGAGGCAGAGGTTTCAGTGAGCCGAGATAGAGATCATATCACTGCACTCCAGCCTGGAGAGACT
>NW_016110187.1:0-2375 GCF_001604975.1 Cebus imitator | reverse complement strand
TAGCGTATCTTGTAAAATAAGTGATTTTGGGAGATTTAGATCTTACAAGCT
Source organism: Cebus imitator (assembly GCF_001604975.1). NCBI lineage: Eukaryota > Metazoa > Chordata > Mammalia > Primates > Cebidae > Cebus > Cebus imitator. The sequence continues at coordinate 2,324 of NW_016110187.1, read as the reverse complement.
GTACAAACCTGGAAGCATATTGATATTTTCGCCAGTATTTTTCTAAGGAAAAAATAATTACTTAACATTAGGGAAGAAAGTGTTGACTTGACATATAGTTTTACCTATTTATTTTTATTTCTAATAGAGTTAGATTAGACAGGCTTTCTTATTCTTTTCTACGAGTCACCTCAATGAAGTCTTACTCTTCAGTACTTATGTCCCCAGGCCATAATATCCAGAAATCAAACTGAGAGTCAAATTTGGTTAACTATAATCATAAATAATCATTTATGTAGCAGCTGTGATTTCAAAGGTCACTAGATACTTCATGGTCAATTAGTTTTTAAATACAGAACGCTTCACAAATTTGTGAGTCACAGGGGCCATGTTCTCTGTAACATTCCAATTTTAGTATACGTGCTCTGAAGCAAGCAATGTAGAATTTTTTAACACAATTATGGCCACATTCTAAACAAATGTACAAATTATATTTGTGAGACATATGACTAATGTTCTAGAGTTAGTTTTTATAGTACCATTCTAACACAGAATATTAATAGTAAACATTGCATTAAAGGCATACAACTCTCACCAGAAACAAAGTACAAGAATATGATATGACCTAAAGTTTGACTGAAGCCAAGATATTTATAATTTATCATTTCTATATATAGAGTTTATACATAAATACATATAAATCTATATTCCAAATTTATTCCCTGGTAAATTTGCATACCTGGTAAATTGTCAAAGCTGTACCTACTGATGTTGTCAGTAGGTGAGGGAGGTCTATCAGCAAGAGGAAAATCTCTTCCATCATTTGGATAATAAATAGTGATCTGCCAAAAAGATTTTTAAAAAATTCTAATTACATACCATTAAGTTCCAGTATTACATTTTGCTCGAAAATATGAGAAGTGTTTAAATGTAACATTAAATATTATTTTATAGAAAAATGTTAAATATTCTATAAAAACATTTTCTTTGCTTTTAAATTGAAGGCAAAAATTTAGATTTTGTTACTAGAAATAATTATATTTAATAGTACACGAATTTATTAAATATGTTTAATATGCTATTTCAGTTTTTGAATTCCAGAGACACTATCTCATAACAGGAAACTGATTTTAAAAAAACTTACATAACTGTAAAATGAATTAGAATGCTAAATGTGCTTAAGTAATAATTTGAAGTTGTAAGATAAAAAGTAACTCCACATTACCGTATTTCCATCACTAGATATCTGAAGAACTTCTTTCACATATTCTTGAGATGCATACTCCTTTAGAAGCTCCACACACACCTCCTCTGAATCAAGTATGCTCACCTAAAAGAAAAACCCCAAAAATCAGTAAAAATTCTTTTGTTTACTAGAACAGCTCTGACATACATAGTACTTAGGAATACTTAACCATGGCAGAAGCAAATATTGAAGTCAAAATCAAATAGCTGCTTCACTACAACAGTCCAGATCAGAGGTATATTTGAGTACAACTGTGAACCATATGGTACAAAGGTAAGAATGTATAATGAAGTGTTAAATGATAATCAATCAGCAGAAAGCAAGCAGAAGGTAGGGTGGAGAATAAGGGCTTTGAAAAGATAATAGCAAGCCAAACAAAGGCAAGAATGAAATGGGAAAATGGGAAACAGAGAACAGGATAAAGATAGAATTTAAAAAAAAACACACACACAATTTTCAATTCACATATATTAGTTTTTAAACTCTAAACTTAAATGTGCACATGCCTTTTACTTCCAGATGCTAAAATAAAAAGTTATATTTTCTAGTTTTTTAAAAATTTGAGATAGGATTAAATTTAGAAAAAATAAAAACAGAAGCAAAAGGATAATATTAAATATTAACTCACTGATTGGAACTGTGAACAAAATAACCTGTAACACAGCATATAGCTGGTATTATTTTAAAATGTTTTCATTCAAATCTATTTTAATAATATGAAATCTAAAACTTATCAGTATCAATTCACTATTCTTAAGAAGATAGAGGGAAACAAGAGCCGTTTTTCCATAAACACCCAGTTTCTTTTCTCTTTAATATAGTTGATCACATACACACCCCAAGTACAAGGAACGTTACAGAGGACAAAAAAAATTTGTTCTCAAGAATTGTATTCTCAAGTAAAATGTTATGTAGTAACTTAGGAAAATAACAGACATACCACGGCCTTTTTGGTTTTCTGTCTGATTGGTTTTAATCTGTGAGCAATCAATGGAGATGTAATGCTTCTTAATGTACGATTCTGATAACCCAATGGTGGCTCCATATCCCTAGTCTTGCTCTGTTCAGAAAGAGGATCTAAGGCAAAAACACATTCTTG
>NW_016110186.1:0-2376 GCF_001604975.1 Cebus imitator | reverse complement strand
TCACTTTTGAATGGGCTTGTTTTTTTCTTGTAAATCTGTTTTAGTTCTTTGTAAATTCTGGATATCAGCCCTTTGTCAGATGGGTAAACTGCAAAAATTTTTTCCCATTCTATTGGTCGGTGATTCACTCTAATGACTGTTTCTTTTGCCGTGCAGAAGCTGTGGAGTTTAATTAGGTCCCATTTGCCTATTTTGGCTTTTGTTGTCAATGCTTTTGGTGTTTTGGTCATGAATTCCTTGCCTACGCCTATTTCCTGAATGGTTTTGCCTAGATTTTCTTCTAGGGTTTTTATGGTGTTAGGTCTTATGTTTAAGTCTTTAATCCATCTGGAGTTAATTTTAGTGTAAGGTGTCAGGAAGGGGTCCAGTTTCTGCTTTCTGGACATGGCTAGCCAGTTTTCCCAACACCATTTATTAAACAGGGAATTCTTTCCCCATTGCCAGTTTTTGTCTGGTTTGTCAAAGATCAGATGGTTGTAGATATGATGTGTTGCCTCCGAGACCTCTGTTCTGTTCCATTGCTCTATATCTCTGTTTTGGTACCAGTACCATGCTGTTTTGATTACTGTAGCCTTGTAGTATAGTTTGAAGTCCGGTAGTGTGATGCCTCCTGCTTTGTTCTTTTTGCTTAGAATTTACTTGGCGATGTGGGCTCTCTTTTGGTTCCATATGAAGTTTAAGGTGGATTTTTCCAGTTCTGTGAAGAAGGTCATTGGTAGCTTGATGGGGATAGCATTGAATCTGTAAATATTGCTTTGAGCAGTATGGCCATTTTCACTATATTGATTCTTCCAAACCAGGAACATGGAATGTTTCTCCATCTGTTTGTGTCCTCTCTTATTTTGTTGAGCAGTGGCTTGTAGTTCTCCTTGAAGAGGTCCTTTACGTTCCTTGTTAGTTGTATTCCTTGGTATTTTATTCTCTTTGTGGCAATTGTGAATGGCAGTTCGTTCTTGATTTGGCTCTCTCTCAGTCTGGCTCTCTTTAAGTCTCTCAATAAGGAATGCGTGTGATTTTTTGCCCATTGATTTTGTATCCTGAGGCTTTGCTGAAGTTGCTTATCAGTTTCAGGAGCTTTTGGGCTGAGATGATGGGGTCTTCTAGCTATACAATCATGTCATCTGCAAATAGAGACAATTTGACTTCCTCCTTTCCTATTTGAATACCCTTTATTTATTTTTCTTGCCTGATTGCTGTGGCTAGAACTTCCAGTACTATATTGAATAGGAGGGGTAAGAGACGGCATCCTTGTCTAGTGCCAGATTTCAAGGGGAATGCTTCCAGTTTTTGCCCATTCAGTATGATATTGGCTGTTGGTTTGTCGTAAAAGTTTTTATTATTTTGAGATACGTTCCGTCAATACCTAGCTTATTGAGGGTTTTTAGCATAAAGGGCTGTTGAATTTTGTCAAAGGCCTTCTCTGCATCAATTCAGATAATCATGTGGTTTTTGTCTTTGGTTCTGTTTATGCAGTGAATTACTTTATAGACTTGTGTATGTTGAACCAGCCTTGCATCCCCGGGATGAAGCCTACTTGATCATGGTGGATTAGGTTTTTGATGTGCTGTTGCAACCGGCTTGCCAGTATTTTTTGAAGATTTTTGCGTCTATGTTCATCATGGATATTGGCCTGAAGTGTTCTTTTCTTGTTGAGTCTCTGCCAGGTTTTGGTATCAGGATGATGTTGGTCTCATAAAATGATTTTGGAAGAATTCCCTCTTTTTGTATTGTTTGGAATAGTTTCAGAAGGAATGGTACCAGCTCCTCTTTGTGTGTCTGGTAGAATTCGGCTGTGAACCCGTCTGGGCCTGGGCATTTTTTGGGTGGTAAGCTCTTAATTTCTGCCTCAACTTCAGACCTTGTTATGGGTCTGTATAGGGTTTTGGCTTCTTCCTGGTTTAGGCTTGGGAGGAGGCAAGTGTCCAGAAATTTATCCATTTCTTCCAGGTTTACTAGTTTATGTGCATAGAGTTGTTTGTAATAATCTCTGATGATGGTTTGAATTTCTGTGGAATCTGTGGTGATATCCCCTTTATCATTTTTTATTGCATCAATTTGGTAATTCTCTCTTTTCTTTTTTATTAATCTGGCTAGTGGTCTGTCTATTTTGTTGATCTTTTCAAAAAACCAGCTCCTGGATTTATTGATTTTTGAAGGTTTTTTCTGTGTCTCTATCTCCTTCAGTTCTGCTCTGATCTTAGCCATTTCTTGTCTTCTGCTAGGTTTTGAGTGTTTTTTATCTTGCTCCTCTAGCTCTTTCAGTTTTGACGATAGGTTGTCAAGTTTTGATCTCTCCTTGCTTCTCATGTGGGCACTTATTGCTATATATTTTCCTGTAGAGACTGCTTTAAATGTGTCCCAGAGATTCTGGTATGT
>NW_016110185.1:0-2378 GCF_001604975.1 Cebus imitator | reverse complement strand
ATATTTTCTCTGAAAATGGAGAAAATAACAAGGATGTTGTGTGTTTAAGTGAGATACTGAATGTGATGTGTTTAGGATAATGTCCCCTAAACTTCAGCTGTCCATGCAACATTTGCAAGAACAATAAAGCGCACAGAGCAGAAGCTCAGAATTGGGCGTGGGAGGGCAGGAGGAGGTAATGGTCATTGTTTGTCTACCATGCAAGCAGCCCCTAGAGCAAGGCATGTCCGTATCTGATTTTATGTAGGTTCCACCAAGAAGGTTATTTTGAATTAAATTGTAGAGAGTAGTGAGAGCTTCCTTGAATAGCCAGGGGATAATTAGGGCAGCAGGAGTATCCTAAGGCTTGGAGTCAGTTGTGAGGACTCCTGGGCAGCGAGTGGAACAGCAGGGAGCCCCGGGAGCTGACTGCACCGCAAGGTGGAGGAGGAAAGGCCGGAGACAATACTGGCGGTGGGGCATGACCAGCGAGGAAACGCCCTGCATCTGATGTCAATGTCGTGTACATTTCATCTGTGATGGCCTCCGATACCAAAGCCTGCCAAAGCAGGGCCTGAGAGCGGGAAGTGGAAGAAGAGAGGGTGATGGAGGATGCTGAGAGAAAACGGTTCCAAATTCATGTCATCCCCCAAAAGGGTCATGGCACTGAGAAAACTTTGCTTTTGGTACTGGAATGGCAGGGTTATGGGGGTTAGGGTGACGTGGTGAAAAGCAGTTCAGTTGAAAACGTCTATGCCTGGGAGAAGATGGTGTATTCTGTCACTCAATGTGAAATAACTTTCAAGGTTTTTTTCATTCATATTAGAGATTAAAAATGTGCATGCCTCAGAGACACCTATAATCATAGTTTCTATTTTTCACTTTTAATTTATCAGCTTCAGCAGTGGCCTGTGAAACAATAGAGAGTGATGTTGAGTCCATCTGCAGTCAGGATGAGTATAATTCACTCCTGCTCCTTCAGCTCTGCACCCGAGGGCTCACAGGTGGGGTCCTTTGATGGGTTGTCTCCAGGCCCCAAGAGAGCAGCTCCCAAAACAGCTGCCGTAGGTCCTGAGAGCTTCTTCGCCCTCATCAGAGACCCTGAGATGGATGCCGGGCCAAGATGGATGCCGGGCTGGGAGCTTTGACTGGGGGAGAAACAAAGACCCCTGTGGAATATAACTTGACCGCTGACCATGGTATGGGTCAGTCCTGCAAAAACTTACGTTAATGGACTCTGGAGAGCCGCTGGGGCCGGGGGTCCTGCTATGGGAGAGACACCCTGATCTAGTCCCCTATAGGGATAGTGAAGACACTGAGTCAAAGAAAATGTGCTAGGCTTATTAAAACAATGGGGATTGGGACAATACAATTCCAGAGTGCTTCTGCAAATATGTCCACCTGTTAGATCTCTAGTACATCACATACAGAGAGACACACAGATATTAAACCAAGTCAAGGGCCAGTAACAGGACCCCAGAGAGAAAGATTCAGCAAGCAGCCAATCAGAGCATGCAGAGAAGGGAAAGAAGACAGTGATGGAATAAAAGGGAAAAAATTCACCAACAGGATGTGTCCCTGCCTCTAAAATCTGCAGTAGGAGCCTCTGCTGAGGGGGTGACTGAGAAGCACAGCAGCTGCCCCCAGCCAGCGATAGCACAACTCACTGGGAGCCAGCATTCCAAGCTGCCTGCCCAGGAGCAATGCAAGGATGGGAACCAGCACAGCCCAGCAAGGACAGGCTGAGCAGCAGACACTAAAGCAGAGGCAGGCAGAGCTGGGGCCAGGGCTTCTGCTGGGGGAGACACTCTCTGATCCTAGAGGCAATAATGGAGACATTGAATCAGAGACAAACTGCTAGGCTTATTCATAGACAGGGTTAGGACATTAAGATTCCAGGGTACTTCTGCAAAAATATCAATTTGCTATGACTCTAGCAAATCACATAAACACAAAGACACACATATCTGAAGAAATCACATATATTTGTGAAAAACTAGCTGCAACCTATGATTGAGTGACAAGCAAGGGACATTAGAATATTAGGCACCATGAAATATGTCTCTACACAACAGATGCTGGAGAGGATGTGGAGAAATAAGAACACTTTGGCACTGTTGGTGGGAGTGTAAATTAGTTCAACCATTGTGGAAGACAGTGTGGCAATTCGTCAAGGACCTAGAAATAGAAATTCCATTTGACCCAGCAAGCCCTTTACTGGGTATATATCCAAAGGATTATAAATCATTCTACTATAAGGACACGTGCACACAAATATTCATTGGAGCACTGTTTACAATAGCAAAGGCCTGGAACCAACCCAAATGCCCATTGATGATAGACTGGACAGGGAAAATGTGGCACATATACACCATGGAATATTATGCAGCCATCAAAAA
>NW_016110184.1:0-2393 GCF_001604975.1 Cebus imitator | reverse complement strand
TTCCTTCCTTCCTTCCTTCCTTCCTTCCTTCCTTCCTTCCTTCCTTCCTTCCTTCCTTCCTTCCCTCCTTCCTTCCTCCCTCCTTCCCTCCCTTCCTTCCTCCCTTCCTTCCTTCCTCCCTCTCTCTCTCTTCCTGCACCATTGCCTTCCCCGCTGACAACACGGTTACAAGGACTGGAGCTGAGGGTGAGCAATGGACTCAGCACCCAGGACGTGCCTGGAGCCAACATACACACTTGGCTCTGGATAGAGTTGGGGGAGAAGAATGTTTGCACACAGCTGTAACTCACAGATAACCTGCCAAGCACACAGATCTCATCTGTAAACCTTGGGCCGATGACATCTGGGGCCAGAATTTACAAAATGCACAGCTGTCAATTTCAAGGAGATGGGCTCAGTGTCTTCTGAATCTTTCAGGTTTGCTGGGGCCTCGCATTTCTTCTTATCTACAAATAACCCTCACCCTCCTCCCCTGTCACCTGTGCCTAGCTCATTTGCCCCTCTATTCTGTCTGCATCCAGCATGCTCACAGCGCCGTTAACTCACTCACTATCTATAATTAACACGTCTTATGAATAATCCCATTAGTTTTTATTGCTCTTGATGTCAGCATTGAATATTTCTAAATAATACAGAAAGCACATCTTGCAAGAATCAGCAATATCAAGCAGGGCAGAGAGCAGGTGACTTTTTAGCAGAAGGACCGAAAAAAGTAAAAACCAAAAAAAGCAAAAGCAATGATGGTCATCTCCGTCCAGCGATAGACATCCTTCTCTACAGCTCTGTAGCACACCACCGAATGGCTGCGTCATCATTCGTTAACCAGTCCCTTAGAGAGGGGCATGGCTTTTCCACAGTTTCCTTAGAATACATTCCTAGAAAACAGAGGTCAGTCAACTCTTTCTAGAAAGAGCCTGGGTGTAAATATTTCAGGCTTCGCAGGTCAGAAGGTCTCTGCTGTCAAGATTCAACTCTGCGGAAAACACATAAACAAATAGGGCATGACTGTATGTGTGCCAATCACACCTCATTTATGGATGCTAAAATGAAAGTTTCCTACCATCTTCGGTGACATTTCAGCAAATTCTATCATTCCTGCCCTGGTTCAGGTTAGCATTTTGGGTATAAAATATTCTTCACTTTTAAAAAATCCTGTAAAAATGTAAAGACCTTTTTTAGTTATTGGGCTGTGCAGAAGCTGGCTGTGAGCGCTGTACCTCTGCGGCCCCCAGACCCTTGCTCTACACAGAATTTCTGAGTCAAAGACTGTGTGCTTTTACATTTTGATGAACATTGCGGAGCCTCTTTTGTTTAAGGCAATAACTTTTTTTTTTTTTTTTTTTTTTTTTTATTTTTTTTTCTTACTCTTTTTTTTTTTTTTTTTTTTTGCATTTTTTTTAAGAGATCGGTTTCACCATGTTGTCCAGGCTGGCCTCAAACTCCTCATCTCAAGTGATCTTCCTGCCTTGGATTCCATAAATGCTGGGATTACAGGTGTGAGCCGCCATGCCTGGCCGACATCTTGTTAATAGTGTTCTGACTGCATTTTTACCCTGGTGACTTGCCTGTTCATAGCCTTTAGCCCTCCCTGCTATTACACACACCCCCCTTTTAAACTAAGCATCTGTTTTCATGAAGAAGCCAACTTGTCATGTAAAGGAAGAAGTATCGGAGAAGAGCTAATGTTTTTAAAACGTGGTCTGTGTGCCAAGCGTCAGTCTATGATGGTTTGTGAATTCTCTCCCATCATTGCCACAGCAGTCCTATTCTAAGGTGGGCATAAATTATTTCCCTAAATTAAAAACAAAAATGGAAGCACAGAGAGGCTTAGCCACTTATGCAAGGTCACACAGCTAGGAAGCCACAGCACTAGGACTTGAATACAGGCCAGTCTGGCCCCATCTTAATGACTCTGCTAAACTGTCCCCACAAAGCCATCCCAGCGGCCCCTCAGCCCTTACTTCTTTGGGCTTTCTCTTATGAGCTGGACGCATAATGTAGGAACATCAAAGGAAGAAGGATGAGTATTTTTTCCTCCCCCATTACATGTTTTCCCCTTCGCCTGCCTAAATAGATACCTCCTTCAGCGATTTCAACACAGAACCAGCACCCTCCTTGTGAGCGTGTCCTCTTGCCTGTGTGGGCTTCCTTTTTGGGTGGCATTAGCAAAATCCCTCAGGAAAAAACAACATCTTACAGATCCTTTTCGTTTGGGATTTTGCTTTGTTTTTTTCCTGTTTTGAAGCGGCAGCCCACAGTGCGTTTGGCCCAGTTGAGAAGATTTGATGCTTCCTTGCAGGGAAAGGGATGCTGGATGGGAAGGCAAATACTGGTCTCTCCGTTGTAACTGCTGAAGCTGGAACGCAGGAGTCTTTCTTTCTTTTTTTTTTTTT
>NW_016110183.1:0-2395 GCF_001604975.1 Cebus imitator | reverse complement strand
AGGTTGGGGCGGCCAAAGTCCTTCTCTTGCTGGGGAGAGAGGTTAGGGAGGGACAGTTTTTTGATTTTTTAGGGTGTGGTTCAGTTGTAAACAGTTTAAGTTTTAGAATTTGTGTTATTGTGATGGTGATGACCGACTGCAAAATAGTTCCCATTACAACAAGAGCATGTATTTTACACAACTGAAGTTTTTGGATCCCACTTATTTACTTTACTTTATTAAGAATAGTGACATTTGACCAGAGAAGTGTTCTAGTTTTGCATCAGAGTCAAAAGTGAAAATGAAAGGAACCGACCCATGAAGGAACAGGTGTGAGCTGTTTGCGTCATTCCTGCCTGTCCTGGTTGATATTCAGCCCTGGCCCTGCATCCCACTTTCAAATGTAGTGGCTCCCTCACCTAGAAAAGGCCCTCCCCACGCTGGCTCGCTCTGCTCACCTGCCTGTACTTGCTTCTCTTAATCCCCTGTGAACACCGTTTTCTAGGTTGGGTGTGTTTTCTATAATAAAAAAGTATTGTTGCACACTTATTGAGGACTTTTTGGATGCCATGCTAAGTATTTCATAGTCATGAGCTCATTGTACAAACTACCCTTTATAACACTCCTATGACTTTATATTCCCATATGAATTGGCCTGAGGAAGTGGCCTGCTGGAGAGATTAAGTAATTAAATGACAGCATAGTTAATTACTGAAGGGGTTTGGGTTTGGACCTGGATCTGTGATTCAAACACGTAAGTCTATGACCACAAGTGTTGCCATATCATTTGCATCAGGATTTAGGATCCCTGCTGGCAGGCCTGGGAAGATGTGTTGTAACCAGATGAGACGTAATCACCACATTTACTGAGTTGTGAGAACCACCTTACTGCCTCTCATAGAGTGCCAGGCCCTCCTGTGTTTGCCTCAGTGTCTCCAGCTTGAATTGCCTCACCCCTGGCTCTCAGCAGTGCTGCACCTCTCTCCTGAATGGATCACCTGTTCCTGGAATTCATTTTTCCCATTCCTCAGGTTGTCACTTCACTGTAGCTTCCTGAGAAAAGGCAAAGCTTTGATGCTGTGCATGTCCCAAAATGCCTGTGCTCTATTCTCACACTGGGTTGATGGTTTAGTTGGGTTTAAAATATACATGTTTCTCTCAGAATGTGAAGGCCAAATTTCATTTTCTTATTATATCTAGAATTTCAATAAAAAACTTCAGTGCCATTTTGGTTCTTGATTCTTTGTAAGTGATCTTTTTCTTTCACCTCTCTGGAAGCCTTTCAGATCTTTATTTTTGATGTTATCAAATTTCACAATAACGTGCTTTGGTGTAGAAGAACTTCGAAATTCATTTTGAGGGGAACTCAATAGATCTTTTACATCTGAAAATTTATGAACTTTATTTCTGGAAAATGTTCTTTATTTTTAAGTTGAGATATAATTCACAAACTACATTTTACTCATTTAAAGTGTACAATTTAGCACCTTCTGGAAGTAGCACAGATTACACCATTATTTAATTCGAAAACGTTTTCAGCACCCCAGAAAGAAACACCGTATTTCCCATTTCTCCCTCCTCCAGCCTCTGGCCACCATTCCTTTTTGAGGCTGCATAGTATTCCATTGTGTGGATATACTTCATATTATTTATTCGCTCATCAGTTGGTGGATGTTTTAAGTTGTTTCTACTTTTTGGCTATTATGGATAATGTGGCTATGGAAATCTGTATATAAGTTTTTGTGTAAACATTTGTTTTTAATTCTCTTCAGTATGAAGACTTCAGTAGAACTGATGGGGCAAAGACTTATTCTACACCTTCCTTTATGAGGAACTGCCAGACTGTTTTCCAAAGCAGCTGTACCACTTAAATCCCACTGATTTCTTTTCTGAAATTTTTATTCCTTCTGCTTTTATTTTTTTCTTTTTTGTGAAATTCTATTCTAAACTCTGAAAATGAGTCAGGAAAATCAGTCCAGCTTCTTCAACAAATAAATTATAAGAAAACGATATATAGGAGATATAGGGGAAATGTATAAATTATATAGACTTAAAACACATCAGCTAATCACAATGTATGAATTTTACTTGGGAATATAGATGGAACAGAACTGGCCATGTGTTTCTGATTGTTCTGAAGGGTTATAGATATATAGGGGTTTGTTATATTCATTGTTTATTTACATATATGTTTAAAATTCTCCATATAAGGGTTTTAAAATTTCCATTGGAAGCCTTATGTTTTAAAATGTACTCAGAATTTGTTTTAAGCAGTGATGTTAAGGTCTGTGGACATGGAAGTGACTGCCCCGTGGAAATATGTTCATACTCACAGACCCCTAGAAATAGGAGGCACAGGGAAGCCTGGGCAGAAGCAGAAGGAGAGAGGGGAAGGCATGGGCAGGAGCCTCTGCTG
>NW_016110182.1:0-2395 GCF_001604975.1 Cebus imitator | reverse complement strand
AGGCGAAGGCAGGTGGATCGTGAGGTCAGGAATTCAAGACCAGCCTGGCCAAGATGGTAAAAACCTGTCTCTACTAAATATACAAAATAAAAATAGCCAGACATGGTAGCGGTCACCTGTAATACCAGCTACTTGGGAGACAGAGAACTGCTTGAACCCAGAAGGCAGAGGTTGCAATGAGCCAAGATCAAGCCTCTGCACTCCAGCCTGGGTGATAGAGGAGACTCTTAAAAAATAATAGTTTCAAGGACCTGGTGGCAATAAGGAGAAGGGAGATAACAACTTGTTTGTCTCACACAGGTGAAGGGAACAATCTCAAAAATGTAAAACATAGGCACAGACTACTGAAAGAGCTACACCCATTGCAGAAAAGATAAAATGAAGCACATGACATTATCATTCTAAAAAGGCCTCCCATCAGTCCTGGAGATGTGCCCAGGCTGAAGCTGAAGGAAGAATGTTTGCATAACTAACAGTTGGGGCAGCTAACATTTAAGTACTTAACATGAGTATCAAGAGGTTAGCAAACTACTCAAAATCAGCTTTGAAAAGGTAAAAATCTAGGCGTTACTGAGGTTCTGCTGAGAACTTAAGTAGCAGAAAGGTGTAGAGAGCTTTGGGTGTTTCAGGTTGGCTTCCACTCTGCTGTAGATGAAGAAGTCAAAAGTATATTAATAAAAAAAAATCTTCCCAGATAGCTGCCTAAATTGACCAGAATCGAAAGGAAATCAACAACAGCAATAGAGATTAAACAACTGACAACAGATTCCTTCCTTTTTGTTAGAAAGTGAAAACCCTTGAGCAGAACAAATTCTATTGAATGGCTGAAAAAAAAAGTGAAAACCCATTGTTTCCTTACTTGGGGGTAGGGGGTGAAAATACATCAGGGTGAGGAATCCTGGCAAAGTTGACAATGCAAGACAATAAAAACTTCAGAGTCAAATTCAAGATACAAACCTAAGTGCTATAGCAATTCCTGGGGAAAAGACAAGACTACAAATGGGCACTGTAGGAGAAGGCTTTAAAGCGTAGGTTTCAGATGGGCCATGAAGATAAATGGGACATGAGCCAAAAAAAGATGTGCTGAGCTGAGCATGGTGGCATGCACCTGTAAAGCCTATGGTTCCAGCTACCCAAAAGGCTGAGGCGGGCAACTACCTTTAGCCCAGGAGTTCAAGGATTCAGTGAGCTATGATCTCACCACTACACTCTAGCATAGGAGACAGAGTGAGCCCTCTACCTCTAAAACGAAGAAAGGGAAAAATGTGTTATTCTTCATGGGGTATAGAGAACACACAAAAATAATTTTTAATTGTTCATGTATCAAAAGCAACAATTGGCTGGGCGTAGTGGCTCACACCTGAAATAGCAGCGCTTTGGGAGGCCAAAGTGGGAGGATCATGAGGTCAAGAGTGCGAGACCAGCCTGGGCAACATGCGAAACCACATCTCCACTAAAAATACAAAAAAAAATTAGCTGGGCGTGGTGTCAGGCACCTGCAATCCCAGCTCAGCTACTTGGGAGGCTGAGGCAGAAGAATCGCTTGAACCCAGGAGGCAGAGGTTGCAGTGAGCCAAGATTGCCCATTGCACTCCAGCCTGGGTAACAAGAGTGAAACTCCGTCTGAAAACAAAAAATGCAACAATGGTTCTCAGCCAGGGGTGATTTTGTATGCTTGGGAACAACGGCAATGCCTAGAGACATTTTTGTCATAACATGAAGAGTACAAGTGGCATCTAATGCGTAGAGGCCAGATATGCTGTTAAACGTAGGAAAGTACCCGCAATGAATAATTATCAAGCCCCAAAACATCACTAGTGCAACTGTTTAAAAAGCATTTGAAAGGGCCTAGAGAAATTCTAGCAAATGTTCAATAGTAGACATGTACAGTAATGTTCATTGCAGCATTTTTGTAAGAGCTAAAAACTGAAAACTCAAAAGTAAATCCATAAGAGAATAAGAAAATAAATCAGAAGATATTATTTACCCAATGAAATTTCACAGCAGTAAAAATGAACAAATCATACCTACTCCCAGAAATATGAATGGATCACCACGCGTGGTGGCTCACATCTGTAATCCCAGCACTTTGGAAGGTTGGGGCAGGCTGATCACTTGAGGTCAGAAGTTCAAGACCAGCCTGGCCAAAATAAAATGCTCATCTCTACTAAAATTACCTAAATTAGCCGGGCGTAGTGGTGCATGCCTATAATCCCAGCTACTCTGGAGGCTGAGACAGGAGAATTGCTTGAGTCTGGGAGGTGGATGTTGCAGTGAGCAGAGATTGTACCACTGCACTTGCACTCCAGCCTGGGCAACAGAGCAAGACTCCATCTCAAAAAAAGAAAATAAATATGGATGAATCTCAGAAAGTCTTGAGCTAACCAAAGCATAA
>NW_016110181.1:0-2396 GCF_001604975.1 Cebus imitator | reverse complement strand
TTTTTTTGAGATGGAGTCTTGCTCTGTTGCCTAGGCTGGAGTGCAATGGTACGATCTCAGATCACTGCAACCTCTGCCCTCCTGGGTTCAAGCAATTCTCCTGTCTCATCCTCCTGAGTAGCTCAGACTACAGGTATGAACCACCACACCTGGCTAATTTTTGTATTTTTAGTAGAGACGGGGTTTCACCGTGTTGGCCAGGCTGGTCTTGAACTCCTGACCTCAGGTGATCCGCCCTCCTTGGCCTCCCAAAGTGCTGGGATTATAGGCATGAGCCATCGCACCTGGCCACTACTCTTAATCTTTTGAAACTAAGTCATTTGCATATTTGCCCAGAAACTAGTATTCACTCTTCTTAGCAGAATAAGAGCAGAGAAAATGAACATTAATCTTACAAACTGTAACTGTTATTTTTTTCCATGTAACAAAGCTGAGACAACAAACTACCTTTTTTTTTTTTTTTTTTTTTTTTGAGATGGAGTTTCGCTCGTTACCCAGGCTGGAGTGCAATGGCGCGATCTCGGCTCACTGCAACCTCTGCCTCCTGGGTTCAAGCGATTCTCCTGCCTCAGACTCCCAAGTAGCTGGGACTACAGGCACCATGCCTAGCGCCACCATGCCCAGCTAATTTTTTGTAGTTTTAGTAGAGACGGGGTTTCACCATGTTGACCAGGATGGTCTCGATCTCTTGACCTCGTGATCCACCCCCCCTTGGCCTCCCAAAGTGCTGGGATTAAAGACGTGAGCCACCGCGCCCGGCCAAACTACTTTTTAAAATACTTCACATCCTTTAGAGAAGAATCCACCTGTACTTACCTTTGCTAATGGAACTATTCCTTTTAATCTGGTAGCTGCAGCTTCATACTCAGGAGCAAGTCTCTTGCAGTGTCCACACCTAAATACATATTAAAAAAAACAAACTCTCAGTTTAATCCTATGAATTTGTAAATTTTGTCTCACTTTCAGAAAGAATCTCACACTATAATACTACTTTTGAGCTAGTAGATGCTTCCAACAGCAAAATCATTACATGAACAACATTCATTAAAGTAAACTAGATCTCTCGGAAGATAAAGGTCCTATCTCTAGACTGAGGTTGACTCTATAGTACTGGCTTAGCCCAGGGCAGCTCTATTTTCTCAATACAAAAAGTATAACTAAGTTATAAAAGTTGTAATCAAAAGTGTACACCATATTAAAGGGTTGAATGGGTTAATGCCCTTTTGACCAATTAATGAGGCTGAATGGACAAGATAGAAATAATCCCATTTCTGATAGACTTCCCCAGAGGAAAATACATTTTTCCCTGAGAAACCAGTATTGTGGTTGTTAAAAATCGTGACTGAATGTCACTCCTGTACTTTGGGAGGCCAAGGCAGGCAGATCACTTGAGGTGAGGAGTTCGAGACCAGCCTGGCCAACAGGGTGAAACCCCGTCTCTACTAACAATGAGGCGGGTGGATCATGAGGTCAGGCGTTTGAGACCAGCCTGGCTCACATAGTGAAACCCCGTCTCTACTAAAAAGACAAAAACTTAGCTGGATGTGGTGGCAGACACCTATAATCCCAACTACTCAGGAGGCTAAGACAGTAGAATCACTTGAACCCAGGAAGCAAAGGTTGCAGTGAGCTGAGACCTCACCACTGCACTCCAGCTGGAAGAACAGTGTAAGACTCCGTCTCAAAAAAAAAAAAAAAAAAAAATTAGCCAGCTGTAGTAGTGGTGGGCACCTGCAATCCCAGCTACTTAAGAGGCTGAGGCAGAAGAATTGCTTGAACCCAGGAGGCAGAGGTTGCGGTGAGCCGAGATCGTGCCATTGCACTCCAGCCTGGGTAACAAGAGCGAAACTCCGTTTCAAAAAAAAAAAAATCATAGCTTCTGAGAACCTACTGACAACATTGAGAACTTACTGTATACCCAGAGGTGGGTATAGAGAAGCTGGATCATATATATGGTAATTCCATTTTTATTTTTATTTTTTGAGACAGGGTCTCACTCTGTCACCCAGGCTGGAGAGCAGTGGTGTAATCTTGGCTCACTGCAACCCCCACCTCTTAGGTTTAAAAGATTCTCCTGCCTTAGCCTCCTAAGTAGCTGGGACCATGCCTGGCAAATTTTTCTATTTTTTGGTAGAGACAGGGTTTTACCATGGTGGCCAGGCTGGTCTTGAACTCCTGACCTCAAGTGATCTACCCACTTTGACCTCCCAAAGAGCTGGGATTACAGTCATGAGCTACTGTGCCTGGCTTTCTATTTTTAATTTTTTTTTGAAATGGAGTCTTGTTTTGTTCCCCAGGCTGGAGTACAACAGCCCAATCTCAGCTCACTACAACCTCCGACTTCCGGGCTCAAGCAAACCTCCTGCCTCACCCTCTCAAGTAGCTGGGATTACAGG
>NW_016110180.1:0-2401 GCF_001604975.1 Cebus imitator | reverse complement strand
AAAAAAAAAAAAAAAAAAAAAAAACAGAGCTGGAGGCATCACGCTACCTGACTTCAAACTATACAACAAGGCTGCAGTAATCAAAACAGCATGCTACTGGTACCAAAACAGAGATACAGACGAATGAAACAGAAGAGACGCCTCAAAAGCAATGCCACACATCTACAACCATCTGATCTTTCATAAACTTGACAAAAACATGCAATGGGGAAAGGATTCCCTGTTTAATAAATGGTGTTGGGAAAATTGGCTAGCCATGTGCAGAAAACAGAAACTGGACCCTTTTCTGGCACCTTACACTAAAATTAACTCCAGATGGATTAAAAGCTTAAACATAAGACCATAAAAACCCTACAAGAAAACCTAGGCAAAACCATTCAGGAGATAGGCATAGGCAAAGACTTCATGACTAAAACACCAAAAGCAATGACAACAGAAGCTGAAATAGACATATAGGATCTAATTAAACTCCAGAGTTCCTGAACAGCAAGAGAAACAATTAGAGTGAGCCAGCAACAAACAGAATGGGAAAAAATTTTTGCAATCTACCCATCTGACAAAGGGCTAGTATTGAGAATTTACAAAGAACTAAAACAGATTTACAAGAAAAAAACAAATCCATTCAAAAGTGGGTGAACGATATGAAAA
Organism: Cebus imitator; assembly: GCF_001604975.1. Classification (NCBI taxonomy): domain Eukaryota; kingdom Metazoa; phylum Chordata; class Mammalia; order Primates; family Cebidae; genus Cebus; species Cebus imitator. The sequence goes on along the minus strand of NW_016110180.1, from coordinate 1,753 downwards.
GACACTTCAAAAGAAGACATATATGAGGGCAACAAACATGAAAGAATATTCATCATCACTGGTCATTCGAGAAATGCAAATCAAAACCACATGGAGATACCATCTCATGCCAGTTACAATGGCAATCATTAAAAAATCTGGAGACAACAGATGCTGGAGAAGATGTGAAGAAATAGGAACACTTTTATACTGTTGGTGGGAGTGTAAATTAGTTCAACCATTGTGAAAGACAGTGTGTCAATTCCTCAAGGACCTAGAAATAGAAATTCCATTCGACCCAGCAATCCCACTACTGAGTATATATTCAAAGGATTTTAAATCCTTCTGTTATAAAGATACATGCACATGTATGTTCATTGTGACACTGTTTACAATAGCAAAGGCTGGAACCAACCCAAATGCCCATCGATGATAGACTGGACAGGGAAAATGTGGCACATATACACCATGGAATATTATGCGGCCATAAAAAATGATGAGTTTGTGTCCTTTGTAGGGACATGGATAAATATGGCAACCATCATTCTCAGCAAGCTGACACAAAAACAGAAAATGAAACACCACATGTTCTCACTTATAGGTGGATGTTGAACAATGAGAACACATGGACACAGGGAGGAGAGCATCACACACTGGGGTCTGTTGGGGGGGATTAGGGAAGGGACAGGAGAGGTGGGGAGTTGGGGAGGGATAACATGGAGAGAAATGCCAGATATAGGTGATGGGATGGAGGCAGCAAACCACATTGCCATGTATGTACCTATGCAACAATCCTGTATATTCTGCACATGTACCCCAGAACCTAAAGTGCAATAAAAAAATATATATATATAATATAAATAATAATAAAATAAAATATATAGAGTTTTAGCTATAAATTCATATATTTATAATAAATTAAATTAATAAGAATGTGTTGCTATTAAACATAAAAATCACAAATATTACTCATATATATTATCAATATTATTAAATACTGTATCAAAAGTAGCTATAGAATATATTTTTAATTAAAAGTTGAAATGAAATACATTTTAGAGTCATTTAAATAATACCTTAAAATTTTCCTGTGATTATACATTGCTTTGAAAGGGGCTTCCATTTCAAAAAGAGGTTGAAAAGTATTCCTCTATTGTACAGATGAATAGGAACTAGAAGCTGGGTTTCAAGATTTATGTGACCTTGTCATTTTCACAATTAAATGTCACCCAAAGAGAATATTTAGAAATCACTGAAGAATGAAAACAAAATAGATGTATCTATCTGTTGTGAGAAAAGAAAGGAGGTCAGCGTGAATGAAGTGTAATGAAGAGATGGTGAAAAGCAGGAAATAGGGAAAGAAAGCAATAAGATGATGCAGTAAACTTTGAACCATAAACAATTTTAGAAGTTTTTTTTTTTCTGTATATAACAGTAACACTTTATGTTTTGCAAACAGATGGATAAATATATCTTTGATAATTAGTAAAAAGAGAAAACACATAATAAGGCTAGGCCTGTTGAAAGTATTCACATATACCTGAAAGTAAAAATAATTCAAAAAACGGGTAGTTACCAGTAGTGAAAAAAAGCAGGTGATGATTAGAAATCCTAGATAGTATTCTCTATGAAACAGAAATAAAATATCCCCAAAGACAGAATAATATGAAAATAAAGGAAAAACAAAAGAATATATAAATACATCTAATTTAAATTTTTTTAAAGGAAAATTGGCCAAAATAGTCAAGAGAAAAGTTTCAAAATAATGAAGGAT
>NW_016110179.1:0-2401 GCF_001604975.1 Cebus imitator | reverse complement strand
GAAAGTTCTGGCCAGGGCAATCAGGCAAGAGAAAGAAATAAAGCATATTCAAATAGGAAAAGAGGAAGTCAAATTGTCTCTATTTGCAGATGACATGATTGTATATTTAGAAGACCCCATTATCTCAGCCCAAAATCTCCTTAAGCTGATAAACAACTTCAGCAGATTCTCAGGATACAAAATCAGTATGTAGAAATCACAAGCATTCCTATATACCAATAATAGACAGAAAGCCAAATCATGAGTGAACACCCATTCACAATTGCTACAAAGAGAAAAAAAAATCTAGTGATACAACTTACAAGAAATGTGAAAACCCTCCTCAAGAAGAACTACAAACCACTGCTCAAGGAAATAAGAGAAGACACAAACAAATGGAAAAAACATTCCATGATCATGGATAGGAAAAATCAATATTGTGAAAATGGCCATACTGCCCAAAGTAATTTATAGATTCAATGCTATCTCCATCAAGCTACCACTGATTTTCTTCACAGAATTAGGAAAAAAAAACTACTTTAAATTCCATATAAAACCAAAAAAAAAAAAAAAAAGAAAAAAAAAAAAAAAAAAAAAAAAAGCAGGAGTTGCAATCCTAGTCTCTGAAACAATTGACTTTAAAACAACAAAGATCAAAAAAGACAAAGAAGGGCATTAAATAATGGTAAAAGGATCAATGCAACCAAGAAGAGCTAACTATCCTAAATATTTATGCACCCAATACAGGAGCACCCAGACTCATACATCAAGTTCTTAGAGACCTACAAAGAGACTTAGACTCCCACACAATAACAGTGGGAGGCTTTAATACCCCACTGTCAATATTAGACAGATCAACGAGACAGAAAATTAACAAGGATATTCAGGACCTGAACTCAGCTCTGGACCAAGAGGACATGGTAGACATCTATAGGATTTTCCACCCCAAATCAACAGAATATACATTCTTCTCAGCACCACATTGCACTTATTCAAAAATTGATCACAAAATTGGAAGTAAAACACTCCTCAGCAAATCCAAAAGAATGGAAATCATAAACAGTTTCTCAGACCACAGAGCAATCAAATTAGAGCTCAGGATTAAGAAACTCACTCAAAACCACACAACTACATGGAAACTGAACAACCTGCTCCTGAATGCCTACTAGGTAAATAATGAAATTAAGGTAGAAATAAATAAGTTATTTGAAACCAATGAGAACAAAGACACAATGTACCAGAATCTCTGGGACACAGCTAAAGCAGAGTTTAGAGGAAAATGTATGGCACTAAATGTTCACAGGAGAAAGTAGGAAAGATCTAAAATCAACACCCTAATGTCACAATTAAAACAACTAGAGAAACAAAAGCAAATAAATTCAAAAGCTAGCAGAAGACAAGAAATAACTAAAATCAGAGCAGAACAGAAGGAGATACAGACCCAAAAAACCCTTCAAAACCTCAATGAATCCAGGACTTTGTTTTTTGAAAAGATTAACAAAATAGATAGACTGCTAGCCAGATTAATAAAGAAGAGAGAAGAATAAAAAGACACAATAAAAATCGATAAAGGGGATATTACTACTGATCCCACAGAAATACAAACTACCATTGGAGAATACTACAAACACCTCTATGCAAATAAACTAGAAAATCTAGAAGAAATGGATAAATTTCTGGACACATACACCCTCTCAAGACTAAACAAGAAAGAAGTCAAATCCCAGAATAGACCAATAACAAATTCTGAAATTGAGGCAGTAATTAATAGCTTACCAACCAAAAAAAAGCCCAGGACTAGATGGATTCACAGCCCAATTCTACCAGAGGTACAAGGAGGAACTGGTACCATTCCTTCTGAAACTTTTAAACAACGGAAAAAGAGGGACACATTTTATGAGGCCAGCATCATCCTGATACCAAAACCTGGCAGAGACACAACAAAAAAAGAAAATTTCAGGCTAATATCTCTGATGAACAATTATGTGAAAATCCTGAATAAAATACTGGCAAACTGAATCCAGCAGCACATCAAAAAGCTATCCACCATGATCAAATCAGCTTCATTTCTGGGATGCAAGGCTGGTTTAACATATGCAAATCAATGTAATCCATCACATAAACAGAAGCAAAAACAAAAACCACATGATTATCTCAATAGATGCAGAAAAGGTCTTTGATAAAATTCAACACCCCTTCATACTAAAAACTCTCAATAAACTAAGTATTAATGGAATGTATCTCAAAATAATAAGAGCTATTTATGACAAACCCATGGCCAATATTATACTGAATGGGCAAATGCTGAAAGCATTCCCTTTGAAACTTGGCACAAAACAAGGATGCCCTCTCTCACCACTCCTTTTCAACATAGTATTGAAAGTTCTGGCCAGGGCAATCAGGCAAGAGAAAGAAATAAAGC
>NW_016110178.1:18876-20218 GCF_001604975.1 Cebus imitator | reverse complement strand
TGTCGTTTGATGTCTGGAGACAGTTGTTCCCAAATGGCGAGTTTTTTTTCAAGTGTCTTTACTGGATCTGCCAAGTTTGTTTTGAATAATCCTGGTTCAATGCATGAGACGTGCACACCAAAAGCTTTCATGTCCTGTCTGTGAAAAGAATCCATTGAAGATGTTTAATTCATGTTCATTTAGAAAATACTTGCTATTTGGTTGACGATTTTCTCGTGAATATTTTTATGGAATCACAGATTTGGGTGCATTGGACAGAAGTATCTCATTCTCCCTGTCATTTTGCAAGTGAGGAAACAGGTTGAGAGTGGTGAAGTGAAGGCTCGTTAGCGGCAGGACGGGAAAGGGATCTGGGTGGACCCAACCCCAGTCCACTGTTGTTTTTCCTAGAGTGTTCTCCATACTCTCATCATTAACTTAGTGAGGATTCAGGTTAAGGACAGGTTTCTTATCAGTACTTAAACCACCTTATGGTGAAATGAACTAATGACAGCCTGGATGGACAAGTTCACCTCCATTCTAGGAACATAAGGAGATTGCAGCACAAATGAGGACATGCAGAAGTACACAGTATGATAATCCCTGACATGACTAACCTGCTCGCTATGCTGTTGAGCAAGCAAGCTTTTTTTTTTTTTTTTTAAATCATGCTGCTGCAGAAAACCAAAAGCCTCCTCGTTGCCTAGGCATCAAGATTTCACAGGAATCACAGTGCCCCTTTCTTTAAAGCAAACCAATATGCAGATGGTTTATCTTGAATTCAGATGGGGTCATATCTGGATAAACTCATTGTAAGTTGAAAATAGCCTAAGTCAAAAATGAATTTAATATCCCTAACCTGCAGGACATCACGGCTTAGCCTACCCTACGTTCAACGTGCTCACTTACACTGGCCCACAGTGGGGCAAAATCATCTGTCCACACAGGGCCCTGCAGGGTAGCAGTTCTTTACCCTGTGACTGGATGAACCCCAGCTGACTGGGAGCTGGGGTTCCCCGCCACTGCTCAGCATTGCAAGAGAGTATTATACCGCATATTGCTGCCAGTAAAAGATAAAATTCCAAATTCTAAAAAAATTTTATAATGCTCGCATCTCACTTTCACACCATTGTAAAGTCAAAGAGTCACTTTAAACATTGGAAGTCAGGGACCACCTGCATAAAAAACTAGTGTATGAACAATCATTTCCTAAATTTGATTTCTGTTTCTACCGGGACTATATAATAAAAGGAAGTATTTTTTCATTTTATAGAACTCTTCATAGGATTTTTAAAAAGCTCTGTTAGTGAACTTACAATGTAATTTATTTTCTCTTAGGTTCTCCTTTCTAGCAACATTGCTA
>NW_016110178.1:13537-15940 GCF_001604975.1 Cebus imitator | reverse complement strand
GAAGCAAAAGAAAAAGCTCTGTAAGCCTGAAGATAGGCTATTTGAAAATACACAGTCAGAGGTGACAAAAGAAAATAAAACAGAATGAGCATAACTACAGAATCTAAAAAATAGCCTTAAAAGGGAAAATCTAAGAGTTATTGGCTTTATAGAGGAGGGAGGGAGAGAGAGAGAGAGAGAGAGAGAGAGAGAGAGATGGGGTAGGAAGCTTATTCAACAGAGAACTTTCCAAATCTAGATGAAGTCACCAATATTCAAGTACAAGAAAGTTATAAAACACTAAGCAGAATTAACCTAAAGAAGACTGCCTCAAGGCATTTATTAATCAAGCTCCCAAAGGTCAAGGATAAAGAAAGGATCTTAAAAGCAGCAAGATTTGTTTTGGAGATTCCTCATAAACAAATAATATACAATGGAGCTCCAACCCAAACTGGAAAGGAAGAAGTCAAATTATCCTTGTTTGCAGATGATATGATCTTATATTTGGAAAAACCTAAGACTCCACACACATAAAAACCTATTAGAACAAATAAATTCAGTACAGTTGCAGGTTACAAAACCAACATACGAAAATCAGTGGCACTTCTATATGTCAACAGCAAGCAATACCAGAAAAGGAATCAAGAAAGTAATTCCATTTATGATAGCTAAAAATAAAATAAAATGCCTAGGAATTAACCAAAGAAATGAGAGATCTCTGCAATAAAAATGATAAAACATTGATAAAAGAAATTGAAGAGGACACAAAAATGTGGAAAGTTATTCCATGTTCATGGATTGGAAGAATCAGTCTTATTAAAATGTTCATAATATCTAAAGCAATCTACAGATTCAATGCAATTCCTATCAAAATACCAATGACATTCTTTACAGAAATAGAAAAAACAATCCTGAAATTTATATAGAAACATAAAAGAACCAGAGTAGCCAAAGCAACCCTGAACAAAAACAGTAAAACTGGCGGAATCACATTACATGACTTCAAATTTTCTATAAAGCTATAGTAAACAAAACAACGTGGCACTGGCATAAAAATGGACACATAGATCAATGGAACAGAACAGAAAACCCAGAAACAAATCCATACATTTACAGTGAATTGATTTTTGATGAAGGCTTCAAGAACATACATTGGGAAAAGAAGAGTCTTTTCAATAAGTGGTTCTGGGGAAACTGGATGTCCACATGCAGGAGAATGAAACCAGACCTTTATCTCTTACCATATACAAAAATCATATAAAATGGATTAAAGATTTCAATCTAAGACCTCAAAGTATGAAAGTACTACAAGAAAACATTGGAGAAACTCTCCAGGACAATTGGCTGGGTCATTTCTTGAGGAATAGGCCACAAGCACAGGCAACTAAAGCAAACATGGACAAATGGGATCACATCAATTTAAAAAGCTTCTGCACAGCAAAGGGAACAATCAAAAAAGTGATGAGACAACAAGAAAATATTTGAAAGCTACCCATATGACAAGGGATTAAAAATCAGAATATATAAGGAACACAAACAACACTATGGGGAAAGTTCTAATAATCCAATTTAAAAATGGGCAAAAGATCTGAGTAGATACTTCTGAAAAGAAGATATACAAGTGGAAAATAGGTATATGAAAGGTGCTCAACGTCGTTGATCATCAGAAAAATGGAAATCAAAAGTACAATGAGATATTATCTCACCCCAGTTAAAATGGCACATATCCAAAAGATAGGCGCTAACAAATGCTGGTGATGATGTGAGGAAAGGGAACCCTCCTGCACTGTTGGTAGGAACGTAAAGTAGTAAAACCACTATGGAAAACAGTTTGAAGGTTCCTCAAAAAACTAAAAATTGAGCTACCATGTGATCCAGCAATTCCACTGCTGGCTATATACTCCAAAGAAGGGAAATAAACATATCAAAGAGATATATCCACTATCATGTTTGTTGTACCACTGTTCACAATAGCTTAAATTTGGAAGCAACATAAATGTTCATCAACAGACAAATGGATAAAGAAAATGTGGTACATATATGCAATGGAGTCCTATTCTGCCATAAAAAACAATGAGATCCTTTCATTTGCAACAAGATGGATGGAACTGGAGGTCATTATGTTAAGCAAAATAAGCCAGGTACAGAAAAACAAAGTTCACATGTTCTCACTTATTTGTGAGAGCTAAAAATGAAAACAAACTCCTGGAGACAGAAAGTATGATGGAGTATGATCTTGGCTGCGAGATTTTGGTGGATGTTCTATCAGATGAAAAGTTCCCCCTCTGTTCCTCGTAGCTGACAGATTTTTTCATGAGTGTGTGTTGAATTGTTTCAAATGCTTTTTCTGCATGGGTTGAGATAGTCTTTTTCTCTTTTATTGTGCTCATGCAATTCATTACATAAATTGATTTTCTTTTTTTT
>NW_016110178.1:8848-10489 GCF_001604975.1 Cebus imitator | reverse complement strand
ATTCTCCTGCCTCAGCCTCCCGAGTAGCTGGGATTACAGGCACGCACCATCATGCCCAGCTAATTTTTGTATTTTTAGTAGAGACGAGGTTTCACCTTGTTGACCAGGATGGTCTCGATCTCTTGACCTTGTGATGCACCCGCCTCGGCCTCCCAAAGTGCTAGGATTATAGGTGTGAGCCACCGCGCCCGGCCCTGATTTTTGTATTTTTAGTAGAGATGAGGTTTCACCATGTTAACCAGGCTGGTCTCAAAAATCTAGACTTCAAGTGACCTGCCCACCTTGGCCTCCCAATATATGCCTGAGCCACTGTCCCCAACTAGATTTTGTTTTTAATTCAGTCTGATAGTCATTGTCTTTTAATAGAGTTTTTAGTTCATTTGCATTTTTAGGTTACTTGTATGTCATGTAATTGTGAAAACAATTGTGTAATGCCACCATTTTGCTCTTTGCTTTCTATGTGTTCCATCTGCTCTTTGCTGTCCTTGTTTTTTTTGAGATGGAGTTTCACTCTTGTTGCCAAGGCTGGAGTGCAGTGGCGTGACCTCAGCTCAGTGCAACCTCTGCCTTCCGGGTCCAAGTGATTCTCCTGCCTAAGCCTACCAAGTAGCTGGGACCAAGTAGCACTACCAAGTAGCGCCACCACGCCCAGCTAATTTTGTATTTTTAGTAGAGATGGGGTTTCATCATGTTGGTCAGGCTGGTCTCAAACTCCTGACGTCAGGCTATCTGCCCTCCTTGGCCTCCTTACGTGCTGGGATTACAGGCATGATCTACCATGCCCAGCCTGTTTTATTTTTAATTTTTTTGTATCTTCTTTTGGATTAAGTCGCTTTATTTTGTCCTCCTGTTTCAGCATATACGTTTTAGTTTAGCGCTTACCCTAGAGGTTACAATATGAGTTCTTGTCACAGTATGCTTTGAACTAGAATGTACTTATTTCAAGTGGACTTTGAGGCTCTGTGTGGTGGCTCACACCTGTAATCTCAGCACTTTGGGAGGCTGAGGTCACCGAAGGTCAGGAATTGAAGACCTGCATGACCAACATGGTGAAACCCCGTCTCTACTAAAAATACAAAAATTAGCTGGGCATGATGGTGGCGGGTGCCGGTAATCCCAGCTACTCAGGAGGCTGAGGCAGGAGAATCGCTTGAACCCAGGAGATGGAAGTTGCAGTGAGCCGAGATAGCGCCACTGTACTCCAGCCTGGTGACAGAGGGAGACTCCATCTCAAAAAATAACAACAACAACAACAAAAAAACTATATATCACATGATGATAACGTTGCTGTTTTAAACAGTGAACATTCTTTGTATTTACCCACATTTCCTCCAACTTCCAGTTGGGATAATTTCCTTCAACCTGAAGAACTTCCTTTCAGTTAGCCTTGTTCTTTCGTTCAGCATTATTTTGTCTGAAAAGTCTTGATTTTGCTTTAATTCCCTAAAGAATATTTTCATGGTCATATTTTTCTAGGTTTGCAGGGGTTTTTTCTTTCAGCAGTTGAACAGTTTCATTCCATTGCTTTTTGGCTTCTGCTGTCTCTGTTAAAAACCCAGAGCCTGTCTTACTGTTTCCTTTGAAATCATCGTGCCATCTTCTCTCCTAAGATTTTTTTTCCTTTCCTTTTTTTTTTTTTTT
>NW_016110178.1:5669-6774 GCF_001604975.1 Cebus imitator | reverse complement strand
CGTCTTTGTGTGTCTTTGTATTTGCCTTGAGTTCCCTGGCTCTGCAGGTTGGTATCAGTCGTCAGTTTTGAAGAATTCTTGGCTCTTATCTCTTCAGATTTTGTGCTGCTGCCTCATTCTTTGCTTTTGCTGTGACTCATTTGCATATCTCTTAGGTTGCTTAACTGTCTTATGCCTGTCCTAAACTGTGCTCTTTCTTTGTAGGCTTTTGGTTTCTTTCTGATTCCACTCATTCTGTCTTGTGCTGTGTTCAGGCTACTGGTAAACTACTCACTGGGTCCACACATTTGGGTGCTGTATTTTTCAATCCTGGAAAGTCCTTGAGATTCTTTGGTATAAATTTCAAGTCTCTGCGGAGACTCTCCAGCTTTTTGTCCATTTCCTTAACATACTAATCCTAGATAGATTGAAGTCTTCGTCTGCTGACTCTTAGTATCGGCTGTGTAGACCTGCTTTGCTGTCTGATGTTTTCCTGTTTTATTCTGAGACAGGGTCTTGCTATGCTGCTCAGGCCGGAGTGTGGTGGTGCAATCACTGCTCACTGCAGCCTTGACCTTCTGGGCTCAAACAATCCTCCTGCCTCAAACTCCCAAGTAGCTGGAAGTATACAGATGTATGCCACCATGCCCGGCTAATTCTTGTTTTTTTTTTTTTTTTTTTTTTTTTTTTTTTTTTTTTTTATAGAGGCAGGGGTTCTGCCATGTTGCCTAGGTTGGTCTCGAATTCCTGGTCTCAAGCAATTCTCCTGCCAGCCTCCCAGAGTGCTGGAATTACAAGAATGAGCCACTGCACCTGGCCAATTGTATGGGTTGTCTTATTTTTGTTGTTTTTTTGAGAGAGAGTCTCGCTCTGTCACCCAGGGTGGAGTGCAGTGGTACAATCTCGGCTGACTGCAACCTCTGCCTGCTGGGTTCAAGTGATTCTTCTGCCTCAACCTCCTGAGTAGCTGGGATTACAGGCACACACCATTACACCCAGCTAATTTTTATATTTGTGGTAGAGATGGGGTTTCACCATGTTGGTCAGGCAGGTCTCGAACTCCTGACCTTGTGATCCTCCTGCCTTGGCTCCCAAAGTGTTGGGATTACAGGCGTGAGCCACTGCA
>NW_016110178.1:2577-4293 GCF_001604975.1 Cebus imitator | reverse complement strand
AGAAATCCAGGGAGGATGTGACTTCCAGAGCTTAGAGCAGGCACACGTCCAGTGTTAAAGCCACCCATGAATCCAGCAGCTCTTTGTCATTTCCTGCTGTGTGGCAAATTCTGCACCCCATGGAGACTGAGACACAAAGGGTCACCTTCAGAAACTTTAGTCCCCCGAAAAGTCCTTACACTTCAGAATGTCACATCCTGCCAGGTGTTTTCTTCTCCTTCAAGGAGACTTGCTCCCAGTGGTATTGTTAGCCCAGCTGCCTCTCAGGTGGGAAGGCCGCAGAGAGAGATGCATGTTCATGTCGTGGAACATAAATTCAAACCATAAAACAGCCACACCACCTGCCGAGGTTTGTTTTGCAGACCCTGTCTTAGCGACAGATGAATGAATGCACTCTCACGCCCAGCGCAGTGATTTTGAGTGGGCTAGGGATGGTTATCAACTGCTTTTAGAGGGCGGCTTTAGCTAACGCAGCCATGACTCCTTGTACCTTCTTACATTTATTTAGTATAGATTTAATAACAGAGGTTTAAGTTAACACGCTTGTGGATAATTAACATGGTTAAAATAGTGGTTTTGAAAGATAAAAGCTTTTGGTTTTGGGCCCCAGAAAAATCACCATTCACGAATAATTCCCTTTTGACCTCCCCATGAAGAGGGCCACTCAGCACAAGGTTTATGTGAGTGAACAGTTAGAATAGAGACAAAGGGGTGTGGGTAAACAGACAACTGGGGAAGCTTGATTGTCCCTATCTTTTACTCTACGACTTAAAATTTTAATGTAATGAACTGGCTGCCTTTAGCCCATTCCTTTCAAACCTTTCGGCCTTCCAAAAGGCTTGAGACTATAATCTTCTAACTTTCCCTAATATTTTGCCAGCCACCCCGAGTAAATTCCAATGCATGCTGAAAACCACATTTGGAACATTTTAGCTGCTGGCCGTGTGGAAAATCAGTCGCATCCCCAACTTTCAACTATAAAAAGACAAATATTTAGACTGAAGAACACAGAATTTTGTGACTATGATAAAAGATAATATGTGAGACTCCTGGTAAAATTTGATGCATGAAAATGCTCATACATAGATTCACAGACAAATATATGTACATGTTAATGGAAGTGCCAGTCACACTTTGGCTCTTGTAATCAGGAGGTCCTCATCGCACCCTGTAAAAGTGAGGACTTAGTTCCAGTCCAGCTGCTGCCGACAGAGCTTGGGTCATGTGCTTGGTCACGGCCTCTGCTAGCCTCATAGTCTTTGTTTTTTATTTTTTATTTTTTATTTTTGAGATGGAGTCTGGCTCTGTTGCCCAGGCTGGAGTGCAGTGGTGCAATCTCAGCTCACTGCAACTTACACCTCCGGGGTGTTGAAAATGTGCGCTTTGAATGAAGAGACCCCCCCAAACAGGCTTTGCGTGAGCAACATGGCTGTTTATTCACCTGGGTGCAGGTAGGCTAAGACGAAAAAGTGCGTTAGCAAAGGGCAGTGGGATAGGAGTTGGTTTTATAGGTTTGGGGTGGGCAGGGGAGAGTTACAGAGAGTAAGATCAGTTACAGTGGTGGGGGTAGGGGCAAGTGTACATTACCAAGTTTAGTTACAATGGTGGCTGGGGGTGTGGCAGAAGAGCAGTTAAGATGACAGGATGGGTGAGAGGTATTCACATTATCATAAGAACAGTTAAGATGGCAGGGTTGGGTGAGGGACTTGTCCGGGG
>NW_016110178.1:0-1651 GCF_001604975.1 Cebus imitator | reverse complement strand
GTGCGTTAGCAAAGGGCAGTGGGATAGGAGTTGGTTTTATAGGTTTGGGGTGGGCAGGGGAGAGTTACAGAGAGTAAGATCAGTTACAGTGGTGGGGGTAGGGGCAAGTGTACATTACCAAGTTTAGTTACAATGGTGGCTGGGGGTGTGGCAGAAGAGCAGTTAAGATGACAGGATGGGTGAGAGGTATTCACATTATCATAAGAACAGTTAAGATGGCAGGGTTGGGTGAGGGACTTGTCCGGGGAAATAGTGGCACGCACCTGTAATCTCAGCTACTCGGGAGGCTGAGGCAGGAGAATCACTTGAATCTGGAAGATGGAGGTTGCAGTGAGCCAAAATCAAGCCACTGCACTCCAGTGTGGGCAACACAGTGAGGGCCCAACTCAGTAATAAACTGAAAAATAAAATAACTAAAAGAGTAAAATGGATTGGTTGTAACAGAAAGAATAAATGCTTGAGGGGATGGATACCTCATTTACCCTCGTGATTATTACGCATTGCAGGCTTATATCAAAATATCTCATGTCACTTTGAAATATATACATAAGGCTGGACGCAGTGGCTCACGCCTGTAATCCCAGCACTTTGGGAGGTTGAGGTGGGTGGATCACCTGAGGTCAGGAGTTGGAGACCAGGCTGGCCGACATAGTAAAAACCCATCTCTACTAAAAATACAAAAATTAGCTGGGCTTCATGGCATGTTCCTGTAATCCCAGCTACTCGGGAGGCTGAGGCAGGAGAATTGCTTGAACCCAGGAGGAGGAGGTTGCAGTGAACTGAGATCATGCCACTCCACAACCAGCCTGGGTGACAGAGTAAGATTCTATCTCAAAATATAATACACACACACACACACACACACACACACGCACACACACACAAAGACACATATACACATATATACCTAAAATTTAAAAATAAAAAATTATATGTATACATATATACCATATATACCTAAGAGTGAAAAATAAAAGATTTTTTAAATTAAAAAAAGAAATGAAATTAGAGTGTTTATGACCAGATGTCAGGGCAGCAGATGTAGAAGTCATTGTGATGCGGCAGCAGGAGCATCGCTACTTGGGCCAGATCATCTGCATGTCCTTGAACAAGGTGCCTCTCTCAGCCTTGGTTTCCCTAGGAGTCAAAGGAAGCAAGAAAACCCCAGCTACTACAAATACAAAAAAATTAGCCAGGCATGGTGGTGTGCACCTGTAATCCTAACTACATGGGAGGCTGAGGCAGGAGAATCGCTTGAACTCAGGGACAGAGGTTGCAGTGAGCCAAGATCACACCACTGACTGCACTCCAGCCTGTGTGACAGAGCGAGACTCCATCCCCCACCACCACAAAAAAGAAAAGAACATTAGGACCACTAGGAATGCCAGGCCTCTGGCTTTCAAATCCTCTTGCCCTGGTCCCCAGTGAGGACACTGACCCTGGCATCAGAAAGGTTTTCTCTCCTCTGAGCACCCTCCTCTGCCTCCATGCCTTACCTTCTGCTTTCTCTCCCACAGGGCTTCCAGAGTGACCTGGTCTGCCACCTGTCCACCTATCTGTGCTTGTCTCTAGTGGTGGCACAGTTTGTGCTGTCCTGCCTGGCGGATCAACCCCCCTTCTTCACTAAAGACCCCAGCAGTCGGGCCGGGTG
>NW_016110177.1:3837-6240 GCF_001604975.1 Cebus imitator | reverse complement strand
TAATATTTAGCAGTAAGACGGCGTTTGAAACACAGGAGAAATGTCGATTTCAAACTGCTCTCCATTGTGTTCATTCACCTTAGGAAGTTACATCTATCTTTAGAATCAGCGACATAGAAACACGTTTCTTCTAAAAGCTGCCTTTGGATATTCCAGAGTGAATGGGAATAGAGGTTGTAATGAGAAATATCTTGCTCTAAAACAAAAACAGGGCTACCTAGCAGAATACTTGTCAAGCTGTACAATCAACTTACAGAGATAAACTGATGTCTGTGTGCAGTTGTTCAGAAATCCTTTCGTTGGAGAATCTGGAAACAGATATTTCCAGCCATATACAGGCTTATAAGAACTAGCAGTAAGACTGCATTTAAAACACAGGAGAAACATCTAGTTCAAACTGCTCTGCTTTGTGTTCCTTCACCTTACGATGTTGCATCTATGTTTAGATTCAGAGAGTTAGAAATGCATTTCTTCTAAAAGCTGCGTTTGGATATTCCAGAGTGAAATGGAGTACAGGCTTTAATGAGAAATATATTTCTCTAAAACCAAATCGGAGCTATCTAGCAGAATGGTTGTCAAGCTGTACAATCAACTTACAGAGTAAAACTGATGTGTGTGTGCAGCAGTTGGGAAATACTTTCTCTGGAGAATCTGGAAACAGATACTACAGCCATATACAGGTATATAAGAATTATCAGTAAGACTGCGTTTAAAACACAGGTGAAACTTATCTGTCAAACTGCTTTGAGTTGCGTTTGTTCACCTTAGGAAGTTGCATCTATGTTTAGATTCAGCCAGTTAGAAACACGTTTCTTCTAAAAGCTGCATTTGGATATTTCTGAGTGAATGGGATTATAGACTGTAATGAGAAATATCTTGCTCTAAAACAAAAACGGAGCTATCTAGCAGAATGGTTGTCAAGCTGTGCAATCAAGTTACAGAGTTAAACTGATGCATGTGTGCAGCAGTTCATAAAACTTTCTTTGGAGAATCTAGAAACAGATATTTCTAGCCATACACAGGCAAATAAGAATTAGCAGTAAGACTGCCTTTAAAACACAGGAGAAACAAATATTTCGACATGCTCTGCTTTGTGTTCGTTCACCTTAGGAAGTTGCATCTATGTTTAGATTCAGCGAGTTAGAAACACGTTTCTTCTAAAAGCTGAGCTTGGATATTCCAGAGTGAATACGAGGATAGGCTGTAATGAGAAATATCTTCCTCTAAAACAAAAACGGAGCTATCTAGCAGAATGGTTGTCAAGCTGCACAATCAGCTTAGAGAGTTAAAATGAGGTGTGTGTGTAACAGTTCTGAGACCCTTTCTTTGGAGGATCTAGAAACCGATATTTTTCAAACCCTATACAATCATATAAGAATTAGCAGTAAGACTGCTTGTTAAACACTGGAGAAACGTCTATTTCAAACTGCTCTCAATTCCGTTCGCTCACCTTAGAAGTTGCATCTATGTTTAGATTCCGTGAGTTAGAAACACTTTTCCTCTAAAAGCTGCGTTTGGATATTCTAGAGAGAATGGGAGTATAGGCCGTAATAAGAAATATCTTGCTCTAAAACTAAAACAGAGATATCTAGTAGAATGGTTGTCAAGCTATACAGTCAGCGTACAGAATTAAAATGATGTGTGTGTGTAGCAGCTCTCAAACCCTTTCTTTGGAGGATCTAGAAACAGATATTTCTAGCCATATACAGGCATATAAGTACTAGCAGTAAGACTGCGTTTAAAATACAGGAGAAACGTCTATTTCAAACTGCTCTGCTTTGTGTTCGTTCACCTTAGGAAGTTGCATCTATGTTTAGACTCAGCGAGTTAGAAACACGTTTTTTCTAAAAGCTTCGTTCGGATATTCCATAGTGAAATGGAGTATAGGCTGCAATGAGAAATATCTTGCTCTAAAACAAAAACGGAGCTATCTAGCAGAACGGTTGTCAAGCTGTAACATCAACTTACACAGTTAAACTGATGTGTGTGTGCAGCAGTTCAGAAATCCTTTCTTTGGAGAACCTGGAAACAAATATTTAAGGAAATATACAGGAATAGAAGAACTAGCAGTAAGACTGCCTTTAAAACACAGGAGAAACGTCTAGTTCAAACTGCTCTGCTTTATGTTCGTTCACCTTAGGAAGTTGCATCTATGTTTAGATTCAGTGAGCTAGAAACAAGTTTCTTCTTTTTCTTAACCCCCATTTATTTATTTTATTTCATTTTAGGTTTTGGGGTACATGTGGAGAACATGCCAAATTGTTGCACATGTACACACGTGGCAGTGTGATTTGCTGCCTTCCTCCCCATCACCTACATCTGGCATTTCTCCCCTTGCTGTCTCTCCACAGCTCCCCACCCCGCACCATCCCTCCCCTATTTCCCCCCAACTGACCCCAGTGT
>NW_016110177.1:0-2063 GCF_001604975.1 Cebus imitator | reverse complement strand
TCCCTCCCCTATTTCCCCCCAACTGACCCCAGTGTTTAGTGTTCCCCACCCTGTGTCCATGTGTTCTCATTGTTCAACACCCGCCTATGAGTGAGAACATGCAGTGTTTGATCTTCTGCTCTTCTGTCAGTTTGGTAAGAATGATGGTTTCCAGGTTCATCCATGTATCTACAAAGGACCCAAACTCATCGTTTTTGATGGCTGCATAATATTCCATGGTGTATATGTGCCTAATCAAACTCCACAGCTTCTGCACAGCAAAAGAAACAGTCATTAGGGTGAATTGGAAACCAACAGATTGGGACAAAAGTTTTGCACTTTACCCATCTGACAAAGCGATAATGTCCAGAATTTACAAAGAACTAAAACAGGTTTACAAGAATAAACACTAAGAAGCCCATTCAATAGTGGGCGAAGGATATGAACAGATACTTTACAAAAGAAGATATACATGAGGCCAACAAACATATGATAAAATGCTCATCATCACTGGTCATCAGAGAAATGCTAATCAAAACAACATTGAGATACCATCTTACGCCAGTTAGAATGGCGATCATTAAAGAACTTGGAGATAACAGATGCTGGACAGGATGTGGAAAAATAGGAACACTTCTACACTGTTGGTGTTAGTGTAAATTAGTTCAACCATTGTGGCAGACAGTGTGGTGATTCCTCAAGCACTTAGAAATAGAAATGACATTTGACACAGCAATGTCATTACTGGGTATATATAAAAAGGATTACAAATACGTTTCCTCTAAAAGCTGCGTTTGGATATTCCAAAGTGAATGGGAGTATGAGCTGTAATGAGAAATATCTTGCTCTAAAACAAAAAAAGGAGCTATCTAGCAGAATGGTTTTCAAGCTGTATAATCAAATTACAGAGTTAAACTGATGTGTGTGTGCAGCAGTTCAGAAATCCTTTCTTTGGAGAATCTAGAAACAGATATTTCCAGCCATATACGTGCATATAACAATTAGCAGTAAGCCTTCGTTTAAAGCACAGGAGAAACATATCTTTAAATCTGTTCTGCTATGTGTTCGTTCACCTTAGGAAGTTGCATCTATGTTTAGATTCAGTGAGTTAGAAACACGTTCTTCTAAAAGCTGCGTTTGGATATTCCAGAGTGAATGGGAGTTAAGGGGGTAATGAGAAATACCTTGCGCTAAAACAAAAACGAAGCCATCTAGCAGAATGGTTGTCAAGCTGTACAATCAACTTACAGATTTAAACTGATGTGTGTGTGCAGAAGTTGAGAAATCCTTTCTTTGGAGAATCTAGAAACAGATATTTCCAGCCATATACAGGAAGATAAGAATGAGTAGTAAGACTGCATTTAAAACACAGGAGAAACGTATATTTCAAACTGCTCAGCTTTGTGTTCATTCACCTTAGGAAGTTGCATCTATGTTTCGATTCAGCGAGTTAGAAACACGTTTTTTCTAAAAGCTTCATTTGGATATTCCATAGTGAAATGGAGTATAGGCTGTAATGAGACATATGTTGCTCTAAAACAAAAACGGAGCTATCTAGCAGAACGGTTGTCAAGCTGCGCCATCAACTTACAGAGTGAAACTGATGTGTGTGTGCAGCAGTTCAGAAATCCTTTCTGTGGAGATCTTGAAGGAGATATTCCCAGCCATATACAGGCATATAAGAATTAGAAATAAGTGCATTTAAAACACAGGAAAAACGTATATTTCAAACTGCTCTGCTTTGTGTTCGTTCACCTTAGGAAGTTGCATCTATGTTTAGATTCAGTGAGTTAGAAACAAGTTTCTTCTTTTTTTTTAACCCCCATTTATTTATTTTATTGCATTTTAGGTTTTGGGGTACCTGTGGAGAACATGCAAAATTGTTGCACATGTACACACGTGGCAGTGTGATTTACTGCCTTCCTCCCCATCACCTACATCTGGCATTTCTCCCCTTGCTGTCTCTCCACAGCTCCCCACCCCGCACCGTCCCTCCCCTATTTCCCCCCAACTGACCCCAGTGTTTAGTGTTCCCCACCCTGTGTCCATGTGTTCTCATTGTTCAACACCCGCCTATGAGTGAG
>NW_016110176.1:0-2408 GCF_001604975.1 Cebus imitator | reverse complement strand
AAGGAAGGAAGGAAGGAAGAAAGAAAGAAAGAAAGAAAGAAAGAAAGAAAGAAAGAAAGAAAGAAAGAAAGAAAGAAAGAAAAGAAAGAAAAGAAAGAAAGAGGAAGGAAGGAAGAAAGAAGGAAAGAAAGAAAGAGAGAGAGAAAGAAAGGAAGGAAGAGAGGAAAAACGGAAGAAGGACAAAGTGAGGAAGATTGCACCAGGATTGCCTCAGATGGGTCTTGCTATAAATAAAATTCAATAATATCAAGAAGATCCTTACAGAGAGAGAGAGGGAGAGAAGGTCAAAGAGACTTTTGTGTGTATTCATGAAACACACTAAAGAGAAGGTTCCAGAAAATACAGAGGAAAAACAAGTGGCTGAATATAAAGTTTTGGTGAGGATAATAAAAATAAGTAATGCCAGAAACTCCTAGAAAACCTAGTGGTTTTCCTTCAAGGGCTTCACTTAACTCCGGAGTGAGTGGGGCTGTCTCCAGGAGCTGTGTCTGATTTTGTCATTTCACAGAGCAGGACACTGAGGCACGGGCCACTGAGACTTACCCGTAAGTGTTAGTGAAACACAACTCGAAGATGTTTATTGGAGAACATTGAGTATGACTCGGTCGCTCTGTACAGAGCTTCGCATTCTCATCCTGTGTTTTTGGATGAGAAAACAGCATTCGGCACGACCGACAGGCTGTGTTTGCTGTTTGCTTATAACTCCTAAAAAGTGGACTGTCTTGGAAGTTTTATTGTCATTCCCTCGGGGCAGTTGGGTGCTCACCGGCTGGCCGACAGCGAGGAGGTGCTGCCATGCCTGCAGTCTCCTCACAGCCATCGGTGTGCGCAGCTCGGGGAAGCCCAAGGCACCAGGAGTGGCTCAGAGGACCCGCTGAAGGTTTCAGATCACTGAGGCAGAGAAGAGAAGCTGGCGACACGGTCTGTAGAGGTTCTGCCTCCACCACCATGGGACTCCGAGCCAGCCCCTGCCTCGGGCCTGTCTGTGTTCCCACAGGGATGTGAAGAGGAATTCCATGGAGCTAGATGGGTCCTAACATGTCTCGCAGGGCTGGTATTTGGAAAAATAATGGACCGGGCGCGGTGGCTCACGCCTGTAATCCCAGCACTTTGGGAGGCCGAGGCGGGTGGATCACAAGGTCAAGAGATCAAGACCATCCTGGTCAACATGGTGAAACCTCGTCTCTACTAAAACTACAAAAAATTAGCTGGGCATGGTGGCTCATGCCTGTAATCCCAGCTACTCAGGAGGCTGAGGGAGGAGAATTGCCTGAACCCAGGAGGCGGAGGTTGCGGTGAGCCGAGATCGCGCCATTGCACTCCAGCCTGGGCAACAAGAGTGAAACTCCGTCTCAAAAAAAAGAAAAATAATGAAGAGGGAAAGGACATGGCTGTTCCGCAAGGACCCCAGAGGGCCAAGCCTGAGGTTTGGGGGCAGGAGTCCCCAGTCTTCCTTACTGAGTCTGTGTGACCTCAGTTCCCCACCTCACCCATGACCTGCAGCTTCCTCCCGCGGAGCGTTGCAAACACCGTTGTGGCAGTAGGATGCTTTTGAGAAATAGCACCTTACTCAAGACCCCGAAGCATGACACGTACGAAAAAGGAGGCATGTGGTTCTGGGTGAGAGGTGGGCCACCCCGCTTGGCACCCCGCCTGCTCGGGCTCCCGTTTCCACCCTCTCCACCCCAAACTCCGAAAACCCCTGTGGGACAGGGGACTGCTGTTGTCTTGTCTCCTCACAGCCTGACAGCCACAATGCTATTACGCTGTAAGACCCCTGAGGCTAGGGACTATGTCCTGTCTTTTAATCTCCAGCTCCCAGCAGCTTTTCTAACCCAAGGCAGCCACATGCCACATAGTGTTTGTTGAGTGAATGAATGACCTGGGAACTTGTCGCTACGATAATGTGACTAATGAGATTTCCTCAGAAATCTGGCGCAACAAAGATCAACATTTGTTTTGGCCAGGCGCAGTGGCTCACACCTGTAATTTCAGCAATTTGGGAGGCTGAGGCGGGCAAATCATGAGGTCAGGAGCTCGAGACCATCCTGGCCAACATGGTGAAACCTCT
The DNA here is from genome assembly GCF_001604975.1 of Cebus imitator. Lineage (NCBI taxonomy): Eukaryota > Metazoa > Chordata > Mammalia > Primates > Cebidae > Cebus > Cebus imitator. The sequence continues at coordinate 337 of NW_016110176.1, read as the reverse complement.
TCTCTACTAAAAATACGTGGTAGTGGACACCTGTAATCCCAGCTACTCAGGAGGCTAAGGCAGGAGGATCGCTTGAACCCGGGAGGCGGAGGTTTCAGTGAGCAGACATTGCGTCACTGTGCTTCAGCCCGGGCAACAGTGCTAGACTCTGTCTCAAAAAAAGAAAAGACATTTTTAGGCCGGGCGCGGTGGCTCAAGCCTGTAATCCCAGCACTGTGGGAGGCCGAGGTGGGTGGATCACGAGGTCAAGAGATCGAGACCATCCTGGTCAACATGGTGAAACCCTGTCTCTACTAAAAATACAAAAAATCAGCTGGGCATGGAGGTACATGCCTGT
>NW_016110175.1:2355-4767 GCF_001604975.1 Cebus imitator | reverse complement strand
CCGGCATAATAAAGGACTCATAATCTAATCTCAGAATGTGGTACATTCCTTGACTCACTCAGGTACAACAAAACCCTGTCTCTACAAATAATGCAAAAAATTAGCGAGGCTTCATGGCACGCTTGTTGTAGTCCCAGCTACTCAGGAAGCTGAGGTACAAGAACTGCTTGAAACTGGGAGGTGAAGGTTGCAGTGAGCTGAGATGGCGCCACTGCACTCCAGCCTGGACAACAGGGCGAGATTCTGTCTCCAGAAAAAAAAAAAAAAGAAAGAAATTGTTAATAAATTCAAGCTGTGGTTTAAGCCTATAATCTCAGCACTTTGGGAGACTGAGGGGGTGTCTCCTCAGTCTGGGGAGTGGATTGCCTGATGTCAGGCAACATGGTGAAACCAACATGGTTTGAAACCAACATGGTTTGAGACCAACATGGTGAAACCCCGTCTCTACTGAAAATACAGAAAATTAGCCTGACATGGTGGCAGGTACCTGTTATCCCAGCTACTCCAGAGGCTGAGGCAGGAGAATCACTTAAACCTGGGAGGCAGAGGTTGCAATGAGTCGATATTGCACCATTGCACTCCCCCCTGGGCAACAGAGTGAGACTTTGTCTCAAAAAAAAAAAAGATAATTAATTCCTACATGGAGAAAAATATTATGATCGAAGTCATAAGAAAAGTAACAAACTGCAGGAAATTTTTTTTTTTTTTTTTTTTTTTGAGACAGAGTCTCACTCAGTCACCAGGCACCAGGCTGGAGTACAGTGGCGAGACCTCGGCTCACTGCAACCTCCTCCTCCTGGGTTCAAGCAATTCTCCTGCCTCAGCCTCCCGAGTAGCTGGGACTGCAGGTGCTTGCCACCACGCCCAGCTAATTTTTTTGTATTTTTAGTAGAGACGGGGTTTCACCATGTTGGCCAGGATGGTCTCAATCTCTTGACCTCGTGATCCACCCGCCTCGGCCTCCCAAAGTGCTGGGATTACAGGCTTGAGCCACCGCGCCCGGAATTTTTTAATATTTTTAGTAGAGACAAGGTTTCACCATGTTGGCCAGGATGGTCTCAATCTCTTGACCTCGTGATCCACCCGCCTCGGCCTCCCAAAGTGCTGGGATTACAGGCTTGAGCCACTGTGCCTGGACTTTTTTTTTTTTTTCTTATTTTATTTTATTTATTTATTTTTTAGACAGGGTCTCACTGTGTCACCCAGGGTGGAATGCAGTGGCCTGCTTATGGCTCACCGAAGCCTGGACCTCACAGGCTCAGGTAATCCTCCCACCTCAGCCTCCTGAGTAGCTAAGACTACAGGCACTTGCCACCACACCCAGCTAATTTTTGGTTTTGTAGAGATGAGGCTTCACCACGTTGCCCAGGCTGATCTCGAATTCTTGGGTTCAAGTAATCTGTCTTCCTTGGCCTCCCAAAGTGCTGGGATTACAGGCATTGGCCACCATGCCAGGCCCCAAAATATATTCCTAAAGGAAAAATACTCTAGATTGTATGCTAATACTTGCATTTAAAAAATAGGCCAGGCATGGTGACTCATGCCTGTAATCCCAGCACTTTGGGAGGCCAAGGTGGGCAGATCACCTGAGGTCAGAAGTTCAAGACCAGCCTGACCAACATGGTGAAACCCAATCTCTACTAAAAATGCAATTAGCCGGACATGGTGGCACGCCCCTGTAATCCCAGCTACTAGGAAACATGAGGCAGGAGAATCGGTTGAACCCAGGAGGCGAAGGTTGCAGTGAGCCAAGATCGCATCACTACACTCCAGCCGGGGTGACAGAGCGACAGAGTGAGACTCTGTATCAAAAAAATGCACACACACACACACACACACACACACTTACAAGCCTTGAAAATGCATAGACTATTTCCGGAAGGATACACATGGAAGTAGTAACAGAGATTGCTGTTGGGGAGGAGAACTGAGGCGAAGGAGGAAAAGGAAGGAGATGAAAGAGACTTAAGAGACTTTCTTTTCATTGTATATTCTCTCTCTCTTTTTTTTTTATTATTTTTTTTGAGATGGGGGTCTCACCATTTTTTGTGAGAGGGAGTTTTGGCCATATTCTCTTATTTTATTTGACTTTATAATACACACATGTTATTTAATTTTAAAAATAGATTAAAATTTAAAGTATGGGGTGTCGGGAGGCAGAGGTTGCAGTGAGCCTAGATTGAGCCACTTCACTCCAGCCTGGGCAACAGAGCAAGACTCTGTCTCAAAAAATAAATAAATAAATAAATAATAAAAATAAAGTGTGGAGTATAAATGTTCATGTATGTGTTTGTACAGTGTAGAAAATAGTCATCCTCAGGCCAGGTACGGTGCCTCACGCCTGTAATCCTAGCACCTTGCGAGGCCGAGGTGGGTGGATCATCTGAGGTCAGGAATTCAAGACCAGCCTGG
>NW_016110175.1:0-1864 GCF_001604975.1 Cebus imitator | reverse complement strand
GACCAGGATGGTCTCGATCTCTTGACCTCGTGATCCACCCACCTCGGCCTCCCAAAGTGCTGGGATTACAGGTGTGAGCCACCGCGCCCGGCCTTAATGAAGTATTCTTTACTTTTTCAGGATCTTAGCATTAGAAGGTCCTTTAAAGGTCATGTTTCAGCAATTGAGGACATTTTTAAATAAATTCATTCCTAGGGTGGAGAGCATGCCTCATAAGATAATCTCTTCTATTTTTTGGATATTTTAATTTTTAAAACATTTTAAAAATTATTTTTAGAGACAAGGTCTTGGTCTCTGACCCAGCCTCGAGTGCAGTGGTGTGATCATAGTTCACTGCAGGCTTATAATCCTGGGCTGAAGGGATCTTCCTGCCTTGACCTTCCAAAGTACTGGGATTACAGGTGTGAGCAATCGCTCTGGCCTGTTTTCTTTATAGTTAACTAGAATTCTGTCCTCCATTCCTCTGGTATCAGAAAAATTTTTCTAGGCTGGAGACGTTTAACCATCTCAATTCTTGGCTAAGAAGGATTACAAGAACGATTAGAAGTGTACTTTTATAATGTTTAAAATTTTCTGTTTTTGTCTTTACTCAGAGTTACCCAGTAACAATTTAGTTTTTCATTCAGGTTTATATTTTTCTAATACATGGTATTCTTTTCTTATTTTTAGATTTAAAAAATTAGAAAAATGCCTACCTTTTGCCAAGCACCTATGCAGTTCCACTTGGTTTTTACAATAGTCTGAGAAGTTGCTATAAATAGTCCCATTTTACGGATCAGGAATCTGAGACTCAGAGCAAAAGTAACTTATTCTTTCTTAAGAAAACTTTTAGGTTTAGGAGTATATGTATGCGGGTTTGCTATATAGGTAAACTCATGTCATGGGGATTTGTTGTATAGATTATTTTGTCACCCAGAAACTAAGCCTGGGGCCCAATAGTTGTTTTCTCTTTTTTTTCTTTTTTTTTTTTTTGAGACGGAGTTTCGCTCTTGTTACCCAGGCTGGAGTGCAATGGTGCGATCTCGGGGCTCACTGCAACCTCCGCCTCCTGGGTTCAGGCAATTCTTCTGCCTCAGCCTCCTGAGCAGCTGGGATTACAGGCACGCGCCACCATGCCCAGCTAATTTTTTGTATTTTTAGTAGAGACGGGGTTTCACCGTGTTGACCAAGATGGTCTCGATCTCTTGACCTCGTGATCCACCTGCCTCGGCCTCCCAAAGTGCTGGGATTACAGGCTTGAGCCACCGCGCCCGGCCGCATTTTTATTCTTGTTTCACCAGTGGGGAAACTTGAAACTTGGAGAAATTATGTAATTTCCCCCAGATCATACAAATAATTCACAGCAGAAATGGTATTAAAAGTAACACCACCTCTCTCTGTCCCCAAAACCACTGCAAAATGTCCCAAAACAGAATTTAAGCATGCTGGGTCCAGGTTATCTCATCAAGCATGGCCATTTGGCCCAAATCAACCGTATTCATTTTTCAATATTTATTAAGTTTTAATGATGTGCAGAAACCCATTTTAATAGTTGGCAAATATAAAGCCAAACCATCATATTGATTATATTCATAGACACAGTGATATTCCATTTTTTCCACTGATCAGTTTTCTTAGTGTCAGTGGATGATAGTTATCTTTCTAGGGGTAGGAGAGTCTCATCTTATATCAGCAACACTTCCCTCAAAAGTCACTAAGAAATATATTATATTGCTGTAGGAATATTTATTTAAAAAAGAAAAACAAAATGTCTTTTAAAAAAATATTCCTTAGGCCGGGTGCGGTGGCTCAAGCCTGTAATCCCAGCACTGTGGGAGGCCGAGGCGGGTGGATCACGAGGTCAAGAGATCGAGACCATCCTGGT
>NW_016110174.1:0-2416 GCF_001604975.1 Cebus imitator | reverse complement strand
AAAAAAAAAAAAAAAAAAAAAGATAGGTCAAACACCTAAATGTAAACTATAAAATTTGTAAGCTATAAAACTTTTTTTTTTTTTGAGACAGGGTATCACTCTGTCACCCAGGCTGGAGTGCAGTGCTGTGGCCTCTAACCCACTTCACTGCAGCCTTGACCTCCCAGGTTCAAGCAATCCTCTCACCTCAGCCTCCCAAGCAGCTGGTACTACAGGCACGTACCACCACCATGCCCAGCTAATTTTTAAAATTTTTAGGTAAAGATGCAGTCTCCTGTCGTTGCTGGTCTTGAACTCCTAAGCTCAAGTGGTCTTCCCACCTCGACCTCCCAGAGTGCTGGGATTACAGACGTGAGCCACAGCACCTATCCTATAAAACTCTTTAAAGAAAGTAGGACAGGCGCGGTGGCTCATGCCTGTAATCCCAGCACTTTGGGAGGCTGAGGTGGGGGGATCACTTGAGTTCAGGAGTTTGGGCCAGCCTGGCCAGCATGGTGAAACCCTGTCTCTACTGAATATACAAAAATGAGCCAGGCGTGTGGTGTGCACCTATAGTCCCAGCTACTGGAAAGACTGGAGAGAATCACTTGAACCCGGGAGATGGAGGTTGCAGTGAGCCAAGATCACACCACTACACTCCAGCCTGGGCAACACAGCAAGACTCCGTCTCAAAAAAAAAAAAAAAAAAGAAAATATAGAGTATATCTTTGTCACTTGCATTTGGCAATGGCTTCTTAGACATGACACCAAAAGCACAAGCAGCCAAACAGAAAGACAAAATGGACTTCACCAAATTAAATACTTTTGTTCTTCTAAAGAAACCAACAAAAGTAAAAAGACGGCAGCCAGACACACTGGCTAACCCCTGTAATCCCAGCACTTTGAGAGGCCAAGGCAGGTGGATCACTTGACGTCAGGAGTTCAAGACTAGCCTGGCCAACATGGTGAAACCCTGTCTCCGCTGGAAAAAAAAAAATACAAAAATTAGCAGGGTGTGGTGGCGCACACCTGTAGTCCTAGCTCCTCGGGAAACTGAGGCAGGGGAATCACCTGAACCCAGGAGGTGGAGGTTGCAGTGAGCTGATATCATGCCACTGCACTCTAACTGGGTGACACAGTGAAGAAACAGTAAAAAGACAACACAGTGAGTGGAAACAAATATTTGCAAATCACATCTGAAATAGCCACTCATGAAAAAGAACAAAGCTGGAAGATTCACACTTTCTGATTTCAAAACTTACTACAAAGCTACAATAATAAAAACAGTATGGCATTGGCATAAAGACAGACATAAGAATCAATAGAACAAAGAGCCCAGAAATAAACTCAAATGATACATATGACCAAATGATCTATGTGACAAGTGTATAAAGACCTTTCAATGGGGGAAAGATAGTCTTTTCAACAAATGGTGCTGGGAAACTGAATATTCCCAGGAAAGAATAAGCTGCACCTTTACCCAACACCATATCCCAAAACAACAACAACAACAAAAAACCCTCAAAATGGGTCATAAGCCTAAAAGTAAAACATAAAACTGTAAAACTCTTAGAAGAAAACATAAGACTAAAGCTTTACAACATTGGATTTGGTGACGATTTCTTGGCTATGAAACCAAAGGCACAGGGAACAAAAGAAAAAAGGTAGACAAATTGCATTCCATAAAAACTTCAAAATTTGTGCATCAACAGACAATACCAGCAGAGTATAAACACATTCCACAGAATGGGAGAAACTATTTGCAAATCATAAATCCAATAAGGGATTAATAACCAGAATAAATAGAGAACTCCTAAAACTCAATAATAGAAAAACCAAGCATACACATTGCATCCATATATCAAAATACCACACTGTACTATAAATATGTAAATTATTATGTGTCAAAAATAATAAAAGTGAAAATGGACAGATGGACTTTTTCAAGCACCAAAAGCAATAGTCATCAGTTTCAGAATACTGATGAAAATTTGAAAAATATATACATGGATACTTATAAAGATACACAAGTACATAACATGCACATAATATACACTACACCTCAGCCAGGTACAGCGACTCATGCCTGTAATCCCATCACTCTGGGAGGCCGAGGTGGGCAGATCACCTGAGGTCGGGAGTTCGAGATCAGCCTGACCAACATGGTGAAACCCCGTCTCTACTAAAAATGCCAAATATTAGCTAGGTGTGGTGGTGCACGCCTGTGATCCCAGCTACTCGGGAGGCTGAGGCAGGAGAATCTTTTGAACCTGGGAGGTAGAGGTTGTGGTGAGCTGAGATCACACCATTGCTCTCCAGCTTGGACAACAAGAGCGAAACTCCATCTCAAAAAAAAAATATATAGCCGGGCGCGGTGGCTCACGCCTGTAATCCCAGCACTTTGGGAGGCCGAGGCGGGTGGATCACGAAGTCAAGA
>NW_016110173.1:0-2419 GCF_001604975.1 Cebus imitator | reverse complement strand
TTTGAGACAGAGTCTTGCTCTGTTGCCCAGGGTGGAGTGCAGTGGCAAGATCTCAGCTCACTGCAACCTCCACCTTCCGGGTTCAAGTGATTCTCCTGCCTCTGCCTCCTGAGTAGCTGGGACTACAGGAGCATGCCACCACTCCAGGCTAATCTTTGTATTTTTAGTAGAAATGGTATTTCACCATGCTGGCCAGGATGGTCTCGATATCCTGACCTCATGATCCACCTGCCTTGGTCTCCGGAAGTGCTGGGGTTACAGGCGTGAGCCACTTCGCCCGGCCATGGTCTGACTCTTATTGCCCCAGCAGGACATTCTGGAGAATGACAGCATCACCCTGGACTGGATGTTCCGGTATTCGCTCACCAATGACATCGTCAAGGTATGCCCCTAAGCACCCACTGGATGTGTAGGTGAGGGGCCAGGCATGCTTCTCCTGGCCATGGGTGTAGATCCCACTCATGGCCAAGACGTCTGCCCCTCACGTTTCCCAGGGCATGCTGTTTCTACATAATGGGGCTATCTGCTCTCATGGGAACCTCAAGTCATCCAACTGCGTGGTAGATGGGCGCTTTGTGCTCAAGATCACCGACTATGGGCTGGAGAGCTTCAGGGACCCGGACCCAGAGCAAGGACACACCCTTTATGCCAGTGAGCCTTGACTCTTAACCCCTAACACCTGCCCCCAGCACCACCCAGTAGGGAGACTGATTCGAGGCCTCTGACAGGCTTCGGCATCCATGCCTGACTCCAGCCTCAATTCATTCATCCATGAAAAAGGGAGGGCCGGGCTCAGTGGCTTACGCCTGTAATCCCAGCACTTTGGGAGGCCAAGGTGGGCAGATCACAAGATGAGGAGATTGAGACCATCCTGGCTAACATGATGAAACCCCGTCTCTACTAAAACTACAAAAAATCGTGGCCGGGCGCGGTGGCTCAAGCCTGTAATCCCAGCACTTTGGGAGGCCGAGGCGGGTGGATCACGAGGTCAAGAGATCGAGACCATCCTGGTCAACATGGTGAAACCCCATCTCTACTAAAAATACAAAAAATTAGCTGGGCACGGTGGCGCGTGCCTGTAGTCCCAGCTACTCAGGAGGCTGAGGCAGGAGAATTGCCCAACCCAGGAGGCGGAGGCTGCAGTGAGCCGAGATCGCGCCATTGCACTCCAGTCTGGGTAACAAGAGCGAAACTCTGTCTCAAAAAAAAAAAAAGAAACCTAGCAAAAACCCTGGCACCTAATAAATGCTTGCTCCCACCCACTCCTTGCTCTTGCCTCCTGTTGATCTGTCCTGCTGTATTTGACACAATTCAATGCAGTAAACATTTATTGAGTGACTACTGAGTGCCAAGCTCTGGGATAGTAACATGGCCCAGACCCAGAGTTAGGTGAGAAATCCATGTGGACCCCATCTAAACATTATGGTGAAATAAAGGCTGCTTGGGAGCCAGTCCTGAGAGTCCAGAAGGATCTAGTTTGGCAGATATTCCCTGGGCACTGTTTTAGGGACCGTCAGAGTAGAGCCCCTCGCTGAGGTCCAGTCCTCAAGGAACACACTCCCAGAGATTGTTCAATATGCTGGGCTCTGGTGAGGCTTGTAATCCCAGCACTTTGGGAGGCCAACGCAGGCAGATCAGGTAAGGCCAGGAGTTCGCGACCAGCCTGACCAACATGGTGAACCCCGCGTCTCTAAGAAAAACACAAAAAATTAGCCGGTTGTGGTGGTGGATGCCTGTAATCCCAGCATTTTACAGATTAGGAAAATGAAGCAGAGAGAATTTATATTACTGACCCAAGCAAGTATCCAAGCTGAGGTTCATACTGAGGCAGTGCAGGATCCAAAGTGCCAGCTCCTAACCACTATGCTGTGTACAGCCCAGTGGTGCTCCAGAGCAGTGCTGTCCAACAGGGACTTCCGCAGTCAGGAAAATGTTCTGTATTCTGTGTTGTCCAACATGGTAGCCTCTAGGCACATATGGCCACTGGTCACTGGAAATGTGACCAGTGCAACTGAGGCCCTGAATTTTTTTTTTTTTTTAATTGAGACAGAATCTCGCTCTGTCGCCCAGGCTGAATGGAGTGCAGTAGTATAATCTCAGCTCACTGCAACCTCCACCTTCTAGGTTCAAGTGATTGTCCTGCCACAGCCTCCCGAGTAGCTGGGATTACAGGCGTGCGCCACCACACCCAGCTAATTTTTGTATTTTTGGCAGAGACAGTGTTTCGCCATATTGGCCAGGCTGGTCTCGAACTCCTGACCTCAAGTGATCCTCCCACCTCGGTCTCCCAAAGTGCTGGGATTACAGGCATGAACCATAGTGCCCAGCCTGAATTTTTAACTGTATTTAGTTTTAATTAATTTAAGTTGAAAGGCACACATGATTAGTGGCTACTGTATTGGATTACACAGCTCCAGAG
>NW_016110172.1:0-2420 GCF_001604975.1 Cebus imitator | reverse complement strand
CCTATGTGGGGGTTAGGAAATAACTGAGATACTCTTCAGGCCTTAATTATGCCAGGATTCTGCTTAGCTCTCCTTACTCAGTACCTATGTGGGGGTTAGGAAATAACTGAGATACTCTTCAGGCCTTAATTATGCCAGGACTCTGCCTAGCTCTCCTTCCTCAGTGCCTATGGGGGGGTCACCCACACGCACAATTTTGCAGCACAGCTTTCCTCATAAGCATGACCCCATGGCTCAGCAAAGAGACACTCATGTTGCCATCATTCAGGGCCTGTTGGGTATAAGTTGTTAAGGCTTCTATATGCTATATAACATCTTTATTACCTATTTGTGGTACTGAGATTGAAGCCAAATGATCACACCATTGGAATGCTGAATGTGTCCAAGAAGATTGTAAATGAAAAAGGTTTGCTGGTTTTGGCAGGGTCTGAATTAATCGTCCTTGCACCCAAGCATAACCTAGGGAGCATCATCCCAACCACCCTGGAGGGGACCACGGCCGTAAGTCAGTGTCACATAGCCAGTATGTCCCATTTGGAGCAAGCCAATAAATACCTGGTTGCTGCACCCAATCGGTGGCATGCCAGTCAGGGTCTCGTAACATGATAATGTGGTCACAACATTCTCCAGGTATCCGCCCCATATCTCTCCTTTTGTTTGGCCATAGGTACGGGTGGTGATTTCTTTGTTCCCAGTACAAAGGAGCATTTTGGCTGAGTTGGCCAAATGAAGGGATGAACCACGTAAATCCATCCCAAGTTTGCATTATTCCGTTTTAAAAGGGCCGTTTGGGACATGGTCACCACTTTTTGTTTTAGTTGGCGGGGATGCTAAAGTGAGAGCTAATGAGCTAGTCCTTTCCATTGAAAAACTTTTCCCATGTCCCTTGTTCTTAAGAGTGTATTTATTTATTTATTTTGAGACGAAATCTCACTCCATCGCTCAGGCTGGAGTGCAGTGGTATGATCTCGGCTCACTGCAACCTCTGCTTCCCGGGTTCAAGCAATTCTCCTGCCTTAGCCTGCCAAGTAGCTGGGATTACAGGTGCGTACCACCACACCTGGCTAATTTTTGTATTTTTAATAGATAACGGGGTTTCACCATGTTGACCAGGCTGGTGTGAAACTCCTGACCTAAAATGATCCACCCACCTTGGCTTCTCAAAGTGTTGGGATTACAGTCGTGAGCCACTGCACCTGGCCAAGGGTGTTTTTAATGGGCCAATTATAGATATCGTCTTTTGTTATGGGAACACTAAGAATACCAGACCGTTTCTGTGATATAACAAATTTTTGGTATTCTATCCAGTCCTGACCTTGGAAGGATACCCACCATGGCAGGCCAGAGCCACTGGAAAGAGGCATGAGTCCACATATCCAGCAGGTATTCTTTTATAATCTGCATAATCCTGAGCCCGTTGTAGAAACACGTTTCATGGGCATCAGTGGGTGGCAGTGGCAAGAAGGTGTAGGGATACATGACTAATAATAGCAAAGTTGTGAAATTCATCTTAGTTACTAAAGGGTGTTAAATCAGACAAGGCAAGTGTCCTCTTCTTTATGAGACAGCAGATGACAGTATATATAGGACAATAATTGCAATGGTTATTGTACAATAAACATAGGCATTTCTTTGTGTACAGGCCTGGTCCCGTGTCTTGGATTTAAACAGGTCACAGCAGCTGTTGTCTGCTTCTAATCCTGGGTTGAAGGTCAATGTTTAGTGAACTGGAGGTGAAGGTCTTTGGTAGGAGTTACAGTTCACTCAGGAGGTTGTACCTTTTTAAGATGAGAGATGTGAATCCATAAGTCTACACCCTCTAATTTTGTGGCACATAGATTGGTCAATAGTACTGGGTATGGACCCTTCCACTGGGGTTGAATGGAATCCTTTATTAGATGTATTTTCCAATAGACAAAATCTCCGGGTTGCGGATTATGACCAGTCCCCTTATCTTCATGGAGCACACTGTGAAAGGAATTCTTCACCAAATCTTGTCTTTTTTTAAGGTGATAAATAAGTCCCTCACAATATTGCAATATATCTCCCTTGAGAAAAATTGGGTTGATTATGTTTGTTCCCATACATATGGGTCTTCCTATTATTATTTGTTAAGGACACAGTTGCTTTCCAAATGGGGCGGATCGGAGTGTAAGCAGCACTAGGGGAGTGCTTTGGGCCAGGGGAGGTGAAATGCCTGGAGGTGAATTTAGCCATTTGTGGTTCTCCTCTAGGCCTGAGGATTGGGGATGGTAGACACAATGGAAATGTTAAAATATGGGCCCAGTAGGCTGGGCGCGGTGGCTCAAGCCTGTGATCCCAGCACTTTGGGAGGCCAAGGCGGGTGGATCACTTGAGGTCAGGAATTCAAGATCAGCCTGGCCAACACGGTGAAACCCCATCTCTATATTTAAAAATAC
>NW_016110171.1:0-2421 GCF_001604975.1 Cebus imitator | reverse complement strand
AAACTTGCAGGTCAGGTTCCAAACCACTGAATCAAGTTGTCAGACAGCCCAATAGCTGCCTGGGTCCCAGGTGCCGTGAGGGCCAGACAGGGCTCATTGGCTAATGCCACAGGCACCTGAGCTTTTTCTGTACTTGCCTGGCGTGCAAGCAAAATTATGAGGCGCAGTTTTCACACTTCCATCAAAGTGGCACAGCAAATATTTAGAATTAGATCCTGTGTGGACTTCACAATGGACTCAAGCTGTTCTCCGTCACTGTGGACGCTGCCCCCTGTTCAAGTACCCCCTTTTTTCCTTTGTAAATGTGCATATTAAGCTTTCAGAAAAATACAACATTGAACTTTCCACCTTTGTTCTTCCCCCAAGATTTCATTATAATGTCAGCTACTAAGAGAAAAATCTAAGAAGGTAGCTCTCCTACAAACCCCACGGAACCAGCAACCAAGTAAGAGGAGTGACCAAATTTGTTCCACCTTGCAATTAAAATTCCATAAAACACTTTTGAGGTAAACCTCTAGGGAACGTTTTTATTGGCAGCGCTGGCTCTTGTGTATGTGGGCTGGGTGAAAGTGGCTCACACCTGTAATCCCAACATTTTAGGAGGCAGAGCAGGGAGGATCACTTGAGCCGAGGAGCTCAAGACCAGCCTGGACAACACAGGGAGACCCCAACTCTACATTAAAACAAAAAATGACTTGAGGGGGAACCCAAATAGCTCAGACACTTCTGACAGATAAAATGGGTCAGAGTTGCTTGCCATTCTTTGAATTAGAGCAAAAGTAAATTTCATAATATAATCTAAAAGACCTCTTTGCTGATGCCCAGGTGTGGCGCCTCATGCCCTGTAATCACAGCATTATGGGGGATCACTTGAGGTCGGGAGCTCGAAACCAGACCAGCCAACATGGTGAAAACCTGTATCTACTAAAAGTACAAAAATTAGCTGGGCGTGGTGGCACATGACTGTAATCCCAGCTACTCAGGAGCATGAGACAGGAGAATTGCTTGAACCCCGGAGGTGGAGGTTGCAGTGGGCCAAGATCAAGACACTGCACACCATACAAAATTCCATCAAACAGGCCAGACATGTAGGCTCACGCCTGTAATCCAAGCACTTTGGAGGCCAAGGCGGGCGGATTACCTGAGGTCGGGAATTCAAGACCAGCCTGACCAACATGGTGAAACCCCATCTTTGAAAAAAAAAAAAAAAAAAAAAAAACTCCATCAAACAAAGAGCGAAAATGCTAAAGAAAAAAAAAATACAACTCAAACCAGCACTAAGTACTACATCATTCAACACAGCTATCAGAAAGTATTTCCTCTAATTGTTTAGTATCAACGTTCATTTAAAAATGAGAAATGCTAACAGGATCTGGTACACAAAACATCTTGATTTCTTTTACGTCATATGAGTAACGTGCCAACAGCCTAACAATATGTGAGGGGGACACGTGCATCTCACACATGCACATGATCACACTTACGAAACACAAAATGAGTTTGAGATAGTTTATATATTTCCAGAAAATAATACACTGTCCTTTTATAGTAATGAGAATTAGTTAACAGGCCAGGCAAGGTAACTCACTCCTGTAATCCCAACACTTTGGGAAGCTGAGGCAAGTGGATCAGGAGTCTGAGATCAGGAATTCGAGACCAGTCCAGCCAATATGGTGAAACCCCGCCTCTACTAAAAGTACAAAAATTAGCTGGGTGTGATTGTGATGGTGCTCGCCTGTAATCCCAGCTACTTGGGAGGCTGAAGCAGGAGAATCACTTGAATCCGGAAGATGGAGGTTGCAGTGAGCTGAGATCGTGCCACTGCACTCCAGCCTGGACAACAGAGCAAAACTCCATCCCCGCTAAAAAATTAGTTAACAGTCTGAGATAAACTATTTTAGAGAAAACACATTTAACCAAATACGCCAGTAAATGGAAACCTTTCAGTTATTTCGATGAGAATGTTTGTTTCACAAAAATTTTCTGTTTTTCTGAATAGGATAAATACTAAGATTCTTTTGTCCTAGAGACCATTGCTATAGAGTTGATAATCTCATTGCTCTTTATGAAATAAAACAATGTGTCTATAAGGCTTAGTTTGCCATTTTCCAACGTGTAATCTATTCCCATTTATTTAAAACTAAATCTTTCTTTTTATAGTCATGTCAATAAATAGTGATTAGGTTTTATGGCTTACTTAAAATATAAATGAGAAAAACAGACATTTACCATACAAAGAGCTGGTTTTAATTATTTTTTTTAGAGGAAATACTATAATTTAAAAAGTTGTAAAATATTTAACAGAATTTCCAGCAATGATTATTTGCAAAATGTAAAGATTTAAAACATAATTTATACAAAACTAAAAATCAGAAGGATTCATTCTTGCTTTTTCCTTTTTTAAAAAATTCAGACAATTTG
>NW_016110170.1:0-2427 GCF_001604975.1 Cebus imitator | reverse complement strand
GAAGAAGGGAGGGAGGGTAGAAAGGAGGGAGGGGAGGAGTGAAAAGGAGGGAGGGAAGGAAAGAAAGGAAAGGACAGAGGGAGGGAAGGAAAGAGTTGAAAGAGGAAGAGAAGGAATGAGGGAGGGAAGGAAGGGGGGGGAAAGAGAGGGCAGAAGGAAAGGCCAGGAGAGCAGAAGAAAGGAGTAGGGAAGAAAGAAAGAAAGGCGGGAGAGAGGGAGAGAGGGAAGGGGGATGGAGGGAAGGAGCTTATTTCCTCTCTAGGCCCAGCCGTCCCAATGTCCATCTGTCACTTGGACTGTTTCTCCAGCCTCCTGCGTGGCCTCCTCCGGGCACGGTGGCTCACACCTGTAATTCCAGCACTTTGGGAAGTCGAGGCAGGCAGATCACCTGAGTTCAGGAGTTCCAAAGCAGACTGGTCAATATGACAAAATGCCATCTCTATTAAAACTACAAGGATTAGGTGAGCATCGTGGCAGACACCTATAATCCCAGCAACTCTAGAATCTCAGGCAGGAGAATCACTTGAACACGGGAGGCAGAGATTACAGTGAGCCGTGATGGCACCACTGCACTCCAGCCTCATAACAGAGCAAGACTCCATCTCAAAAAATAACAGAAAACCTTCTCCAGGCAGCTGCCTTCTGATGATGCCCCCCTCCCCTGGTGAAGCACGGGAGACCCCAAACTCCTGCCTGACCCTAAAGTGCCAAGTGACCCTGCCCACGCACTCCTCTGTCCACACCGAGTGTCCTTTGAGTCATGCTGCTCCCTGTGCCTGGGTTTTTGCTCTCCGTGTCTCTAAGTCTCTGCTCCCTCTTCCCGGCTCCACCCCCTCATCCTCTGCCTGCCCAGCAGGGACCTCCTGGTCATTTAAGGCATAGCTCAGGCTGTAATCCCAGCACTTTAGGAGGCCAGGGGCAGAGGATCACTTGAGGCCAAGAGCTTGAGGCCAACATGGGCAACATAGTGAGACCCCTCTAACTCTACCAAAAATGTGAGAGAAAGAAAAGAAGATGTAACTCAGGCATTACTCACTTCCACTTAGCCTTCATGAAGGCACCAACCCCAGGTGGGCTCAGGGGCAGCCTCTGTTCTCCGGGCACCAGAAGCTGCCTCCCCGGGGCAGTGTTCCCGGGTCAGCTCCTGCAGGAGTCTAGGCACAGGATGACGGTGGATGGATCAGGACTGAGGGTCAGAGATGCGGAGAGGCAGACAGCTTTGGGATGCAGTTAGTGAGATCAGTTGGATTTGCTGAAACCTGGCTGTCAGGGTGCAGGGGAGAATTCTGGACCAGCCGTGTCTTCATCTCTCTCTTCCCTCCAATCCCAGGAGAGCAAATGAGGCCGAAGGACTTGTGGGCCCTGCTCACCATCTCCATCCTCAGGAACTTGAGGACCATCAAGTTCCATGGCTGGGAGGGAGCCTTTCTGGACAGAGTCCTGGGCATCCGAGGCCAGGGGCTGAGCGCCTTGTGGGCCTCTGGCCTCCTATTCTCCATGTCGTTGGTGTCCTTCCAAGTGTCTGCCTGTCTGGTGATGTCACTCTAGTCTCTATGCCGAGCAGGACTGGGGAAGGAGTGTGGGGGTCAGGGGGTGAGGTAGGTGGAGCCTTCCAGATCCTGCTACCCTGTCCATCAAAACCCACACATTCTGGATCCTGTTCTCTTGGGGTTCCTGCTGTCTTCTGTGTGAACAAATTAATCACATCATTCTGGTGAAGATGGCAGCGGCTGGTGAGGTCTGCTGTTCTGAGAGTTCTAGGCTTCTACTGATGTGGGGAGGAGGATTCATGTGCAGGTGGGCTGCAGAGGTAGAATCTGGGGTCTGAGTGGCTTTCCTGCTGCTGGCCAACAGATGTCCACAGCCACCCTGTCACTGACGTGATCCTTGCCCTGCCATTCTGTCATTTAGTTCCGATGTTTGTCAGAACACTCTTCCTAAAGCACAGCTTTCAGAAGAATTTGAACATGTTGATGCATAGGCCAGGCACAGTGACTAACACCTGCCATCCCAGCTCTTTGGGAGGCTGAGGTGGCTTGAACCCAGGTGGTGGGGACTGCAGTGAGCTGAGATTGTGCCACTTCACTCCAGCCTCGGAGACACAGTAAGACTTTGTCTCAAAAACAAAACAAAACTAAACAAAAGGACCAGAAATGGGACCAACACTTAGAGCCCTCCCGGGCTGCTCTCCCCAGGAGTCCCCAGGCTCAGCCCTCATGTCTGTCACCTTCACAGAGAGGCCTTTCCTGACCACCTTCACCACCACAGCACCCCTGCTGGTGCTAATGCACTCTACACCTGCACCTGATTTCTCTTTTTTATTTTTGAAGACAGAATCTTGCTCTGTTCCCCAGGCTGGAGTGCAGTGATGCAATGTCAGCTCACTGCAACCTCCACCTCCCAAGTTCAAGCAATCCTCCTACCTCA
>NW_016110169.1:0-2427 GCF_001604975.1 Cebus imitator | reverse complement strand
CACCTGGAAGATCTCGACGAGCTCCACAGAGCTGCCTGGCGGGGCGACGTCCCCGGGGTGGAGCGCGTCCTGGTGCCCGGAGGCCCTGGCGTGGACAAGAGGGACAAGAAGAACAGGTAATGGCCAGACGAAGGAGGCGGGCGCGCCGTCCTGTCGGGGACCCCGGCTTTCTAGTGCCCACAGGCACCGCGGTACCCAGGATGGGGAAACCTCGGAGGGGTCGGGGGCCCAGGCCTCTCCGTGAGCCAGGAGCAAATATAAATGGTTATTACTATTGCAAAGTGCTGCTCTACTTTACAGGAGTTTTCTTTAAAAATATTGCACTTCTCAGCTATGTTTATCCATTTAATCAATGTATTCGTCAAACACAAGCTGAAGAGCTATTATATATGTTATATCGCTCAGGTTTCTTCCGTCCTTAAAAACTTCGTGTTTAGCTGCCCAGCCTGAGTCAGCCTGAGAGATTTAAAATTGGAGTATTAAGGACTTAATCTCAGTGGAAGCTTTTTCTCCCCCCTTTCAAAGAAAAGCATTTACGAAGGTAGAAAATAGTACAAGGTAAACTTTAACTGCCCTTTTGAAAATATGTAACAGTCTTATATACTGATATTAATCATTGGGAATGCCTGATTTACATGCATTATATAAATCTAAGTATTGAACAAAATGAGCCATGCCTATTCATCTGAACCCTGAGTTTCTTCCTTTGGCTTAAAGTTTTTGGAAAAAGTAAGAATTATTTTAAAAATTTGGTGTGCTTTTTATCCCAGCCCTCTTTTTTCCATAGTACTTTTAAGGACTAAAATATACTTAAACGCCAGTCATATGATTAGAACTGCCCAACTGCTCTGGACCTGTTGTATATACCATATTCTACTTAACGTAAGGCACCGTGGATTGTTTGATGCCCATTATTTTATGTGTCAATAAGAATTATTTAGATGCTGCCAATTATACTTGTGATAAATTATGAATTGCAAGGAGAATCCCAATTTCAGAGTTAAAATGTGAGAAAAGGAACATCTTAGAATAATCATAATACAATGTTACTTCTAATCTTTAAACATACCTCAGAAGTATGTGTAATCATATTATTTTACTTAAAATGTTTATGTTGCGTAGTATTATAAAAATTATAATATCTTACAGTTATTGAGCAGTTATTTGTGCTAGGAACTGTTCTAAATGCTTTGCATAGATTCTCATTTAAGCATCATAATGATGCCCAGAACATCACTGTGGAGCGCTACTATTTTAATTCCCATTTTATTGATGAGGAAACTGAGGCCCAAAAAGGCCAACAGGAAGTGACAGATTTAAAGTAAGATTTCAGCTCGAGGTGAACTGAATCCAGAGGCAAAGCGTTTTCTATTCAAATAAGCTACATTTCATTAATGTAGTGAATAATAAGAGCTGGGAAATACTGTGCTTTCTTCACAGGAAAATTAAATACTTGTTTTAAAGACAGAGGACTAACATTCTGTCCAGTGCTATGGATATATGTGAATCATTGTATGTTTTCAGATAGTACAGTACAATTTCATAAAAAGTCTTTTTGTCATAGGATGGCTCTGCATTTGGCATGTGCCAGTGGACATCCAGCAGTGGTAGCTCCCCTGGTGGACAGAAAATGTCAACTTAATTGCTTTGACAGCCATAAGAGGACAGCTCTGATAAAGTTATATAGTAACCAAGTATTTCAGCATGAGATAGCATGAGATGGATCTGATTACATAGAATTACTGAGTACCAGCTCGGCCGTAGAGACTCCCACCCAGGCAGTACTGATAGAAAGGAGAGGCAGACACCCAGATAGAATGGCAAAGTGGGTCTATCCAGGGGCCCAGCAGCCTTCCAAACTGAGAGGCTCAGGGGCTGACAGCATTCCAGGCTGAAGGCCCTGGGTAGACTCTGACCCACGCATTTAATCTCTCTGAACAGGTGATCTTTGTTAACAAACAGGTGTTCAGTATTTTCTCATAACACAAAACACACGAAGTAGGCAGCTGGTGCCCGCTTACCACTGATCAAACAACCTAAAAAGTATTCTCCATGAGGGAGCCACTGGGGCAGGGTCAGGTCGCTTAAAGAATTGTTTTAACAGGTGTATGATATTTACATATTGTCCTGCCACTTTGGAATGCCCCAAGTGGTTTCCTACTGGGGTCGGTGGGGGGAGCTGCCAGGTTTTCCTTGCCATTGTTCTTCCTAGCAAACAATATGTTCTGTCATACACTTAGCATTCATCAATATTCATAAACTTCACATTTCTCAACATAGAATAAAAATGAATTCATCTCATTTAAATGTAACTCATTAGCAAAACCTCTATTTTGAATTCCTAGCATTTGTAATCTATTTCTTGGTCTAATAATGACAGGCTGTACGATGCCGACAAGAGGAATGTGCAACTATTTTGCTGAAACA
>NW_016110168.1:0-2427 GCF_001604975.1 Cebus imitator | reverse complement strand
TTTTTTGTCAATATTCCATGTGAATTTGAAAATAATGTAACTTTTTTATTTTGAATATAAGATAGTATAGGCATAATTAGTTATGATTAATCTTATTAACTGTGTTCTTCAAATCATCCACAACCTCAATAATTTTCAGTCAACTGGATCTGTCAATTCCTAAGAAAGGTATATTAAACTCATCACTGTGATTGTTGACTTATGACATTGCTCAATAACATTGCTCAAGCAGTCCTCCTTCTTCAGCCTCCTAAGTAGCTGGGACTATAGGTGCGTGCAACCATGCCCAGCTAATATTTTTACTTTTTGTAGAGACAGGGGTCTTGCTTTGTTGCCAGGCTGATCTTGAACTCCTAGCTTCAGTGATCCCCCTGCCTCAGCTTCCCAAAATGCGAGGATTACAGGTGTAACCCATCATGTAAGCCCACATTTTTCTAACTTCTATAGTAATAACGTCCACATCCTATTTATAAAATAAATCTTAATTTGATTTACTTCTCTTCACTCTTGCCCTCCCTACCTCCCTTCTATATCACCTGGAATTTGAATTCCAGCTTTTCTTTTTAATTTTTTAGAATCTAAATTCACTTTGTTTAGCAGTATCTTTTACCAAATACATGACCACCTTTGCTTCTGTTATCTCACATCTTCCCTTATAATCTTTTTTAAATTCTTGCTGGAATACAATTCTAATAATTATTTCAGAGAGTCTGAAAAGTCACCCACACTAAAATGATAGTTTGACTGAATTCAAAATTCTTTTCCCTAGATTTTAAAAAATGATTCGTGTCTTTTTTTTTTTTCCTGAAAGAGTTTCGCTCATTACCCAGGCTGGAGTGCAATGGCATGATCTCAGCTCACCGCAACCTCTGCCTCCTGGGTTCAAGCAATTCTCCTGCCTCAGCCTCCCAAGTAGCTGTGACTACAGGTGCACGCCACCATGCCCAGCTAATTTTTGTATTTTTAGTAGAGACGAGGTTTCACCATGTTGACCAGGATGGTCTCCATCTCTTGACCTCATGATCCACCCGCCTCAGCCTCCCAAAGTGCTGGGATTATAGGCGTGATTGGGTCTTCTTATATCCAGTGGACACCAAATGAGAAATTGGATGTAAATTTGACTTCCATTTCTTCATAAGCATTTTCTCTGAATGTGTTTAGAAATTTATTGGTTCCCACATTTTGTCACTGTGAATCTAGTGAGTTTCTTCTCATCCAGTATGCTTAGGATTTAATAGGACCTTGCAGTCAAAGGATGTATGTATGCATTTGGATTCTGTGAAATATCCTCCATTTATTCATTTGTTTCCTCATGACTGTGGTTGTATACTATACGTTAGCAAAGATTACTCTTCAAATGATGTCCTCTGAAATTGTGCAGTGTACAATCAGCAACTCCGATTTGATAGATCTGTATTTTATTTCTTACATGTTCTCAATTCCCCCTCTTCTCTAACTCCTCAATCTATTAGATGAGTTTGGAACATCTGGGTCTATTTTTCGTATCATTTAGCTTTTCTTTCATCTCTGCATGCATCTTTTTATATGGCTTTGTGGAGGAATTTCTGCCTTATCTTGATCATCGTGAGTAGGGAGAAACTCAAACTGTGTTTCCTGTGCTTTCACATCACAACAGTCAACACTGTAGACTGTGGCCAAAGGTGTCGGGGACGGAGGGGAGGTGGAGGGGAGTGTCTCCACACAGCAAGCAAGCAATCAGTTCTGCAGTGGACACCAGCTGGGTGTACTCCAATTCAATTCCTACACTATTTATCTGGAGATCCCACAGGCTGAGGGCTGAGTCTGCAAGACTGCCCCCACTTCAAATGCCAGTTGCAAGTCTGGGTCTCCAGAACTTCTGATCAACTGTTTCCAGGCTGGGATTCCCATGGCTTTTTCCTTGGCATTGGATTAATTCGCTAGAGCAGCTCAAGAAACTCAGAGAAACACTTGTGTTTACCAGTTTATAACAGAATACAGATGAAAAGATACGTAAGGCAAAGTATGGGGGAAAGAGCATGGAGCTTCCATGCCCCGGGTGTGCTGGCCTTCAGGAACCTCTACATGTTCAGCTGTCCAGAAGCTCTCCAAACCCTGCCCTTTTGGGTCTTTATGGACGCTCCATTACATAGGCATCACTGATTAAACTATTGGCCATTGGTGATCAGCTTAACCTTCAGTCCCTCTCCCCTCCCCAAAATTGGAGCGGGCTGAAAGTCCCAACTCTCTAATCCTCCCTTGCTCTTTCTGGTGACCAGCCCCCATCCTGAAGCTACCAAGGGGCTGCCAGCTGTCAGCCAATTCATTAATATACAAAAAGACATCACTTTGGTGTTTCTAAGGATTTTAGGAGTTGTATGTCAGGAAATGGGGTTGAAAACCAAATATATATTTCACAATAGCACAATCGTTCAGCTTATTTATTTT
>NW_016110167.1:0-2428 GCF_001604975.1 Cebus imitator | reverse complement strand
TGTTACTCCGCTCCAGGACAACTTCTCTTTCTACAGGAAACATACAAAGCTGCTCATAGGTACTCTGACTGAGGCCCTGCCCCTCACAATGACCCTGACCCCTGACACCATTGGGACTTTTTTTTTTTTTTTTTCGAGACAGGATCTCTGTAGCCCAGGCTGGAGTGCAGTGGTATGATCTCGGCTTACTGCAGTGTGTGCCTCCTGGGTTCAAGTGATCCTCCCACCTCAGCCTCCTGAGTAGTTGGGACCATAGGCATGTACCACCATGCCCAGCTAAGTTCTGTAGTTTTTGTAGAGATGGGCTTTTGCCATGTTGCCCAGGCTGGTCTCAGACTCCTAGGTTTAAGTGATCTGCCCACTTCGGCTTCCCAAAATGCTGGGATTACAGATGTCAGCCGCCACGCCTGGCTGTGACCTCTACCTAGCCCTTGTCACTCAGCCTGACTTCTAACCTTGACCCAGATCTAACGTTTTCTCCAGTGGGACTCTCGACGCTCATGTTTATGTGTGGCCACTTCTTCATTCGACCTTCAGGGATCTACTTCATCAGACTGCTGTCTGAACACTGGATAGTCTTCCCCATCATTGTCATCGTCACATTGGAAACCATGGCTGTATCCTGGGCCTATGGGGCCAGGAGGTGATGTCCTAAGAAGCATGGGACTAAATCCCACTAGTGTGACATAGGGGCTCTTAATTTCAGGGCCTTCTGGGAAATCTTTTTATTCATTCATCCATCTTCACATGTATCTTGGGTGCTGCATATATGTCATCAGGGATAGGGACAATGAATAAAAAAAGTATTCCTGTTTGCAGAAAGCTTACATTCTAGTGGTCTAGAGAGACAATAACCAAATTAGCAAAGAAAGAATAAAAACGTTGAGAATAAATATAATTGATGGGAAAAATCGAAGGGTGAGGTCAGATGGCCCACAGTGGGAGTGTGTGTGGGCACCAATCCAGACAGAACTTCAAGGAGGGCCTTTCCGGTAAGGTGACATGTGAGCAGACTCCTGAATGACAGGAGGGAGGGAGTCATGACAAGATTTTGAGGCAGAGTGCTCCCTGCACGGAAACAGAAAACAGAGGAAGCATAATGCTTGGCGTTTTTGAGAAACAAGGAAGTCAGAGTGGCTGGAATAGAAGACATTAGGAGGTGATCCTAGAGAAGTAATGGGGGCCAGGCCATGAAGGATTTCTCCATGTGGGTCAGGGTGGTCTTCAACTCCTGATTTCAGGTGATCCACCCACCTCGGCCTGGGATTACAGGCGTGAGCCACCACACCCAGTGACATTCTTATATTTATAGGACGAAGGAAAGAGATTTGGCCTTTCTCCTGAGGGCATTGGATACCCATGGAAGGTTCTTGAGCAGGAGAGGGGTGTTTGAAAAATTTTCTTGGATTGGAATAAAGACAGACTGACTAGGGAGAAGAGAGAGGATGAGACTTTCGATGAAACAGGAGATTATAGATACAACAGAATGTTTGAAAGATGCCAAGGTTGGGCTGGCCCTGCCTCCAAGGTGGTAAGGCCTGACTGGGCATCCCACAATCTGGTGGCCCTTCCCCAGGTTTCTCGCAGACCTGATGACCCTGTTGGGCTACCCCGTCTCTCCCATCTGTGGTTGGCTGTGGCTCTGTGTGTGTCCAGTTGCGCTGCTAATCCTGTTTGTGACCATGACGGTTGATCTCTGTAAGCAGCCCATCACCTATGTGTCCTGGGACTCGAGCACTGTGAGCTTCCCCTGGGACCCAGAACCCCTTTGGGAGTGGGGGCCAGACCTTTCAACTCACTTATGGTGAAAGAGCCCAGTCAGCTCATTCTCTTCCTGCCTGAAGACTCATTCTGCCTTGGTTCCCCACCCGCCCTTCCCCTTCACAACTCTTCCTCTTCTCTTTGAGACTTTGATATTCTGAACCTTTTTCTCCATCTCTCCGCAGTCAAAAGAGGTGCTTCAACAATACCCAATATGGATACTGCTCTTGATGCTCACCATTTTTGCCATTGTCATCCTCCCTGTCCCTGCATACTTGGTATACTGTCTCACACACGGGATTCCCTTCAGGACCAAGAGCGGAGATGGGCCTGTAACAGCCTCCTCATCCCGACCCCTAAGTGATGAGCTAACACCCAGTGAAGGTGATGTTCAAAAGGAAGAAATTCTACAAGGTGATGAAACAAAGTATCCATCAACCTGTCATGTGACTTCCTAACTTCATTCATTTGGCTTCACATCACATGTCCCTCAGAACATCCAATAGGCAACTCTTAATATCAGCTTGCAACTGTTGATGTCCCTGGATCCAGAACCACTGTTACTTCCAAAAGGAGGGGCATTCTTTGGGGAGTTCATGGGGTCTGACTTCACAGTCCCCTCCTGGGTCCCATCTTCCCTGGTTACCACCATCATTGTGTTTTCCCA
>NW_016110166.1:0-2433 GCF_001604975.1 Cebus imitator | reverse complement strand
TCTTTATGTCATGGTTTGTCAGGACTGCCACTCAAAAAGTCCTTTAATGTGGAAATGAAAAACATTCTCACGTTTCAGGTGGGACTCACTAGTATAGATCATGTGAATCTATTTTTCATGAAAAATTTGCATAGAATATCATAACAAAACTTTTTAAGAAATTTTAACTCATAAATATAAGGATAATGAAAATTAAGATCTCTCTAAGGTAAAATCCGCTGTAACATTTGTAACTGCTATTACTGGGATTATGACTATTTTCAATTTAGTTTCCATCAGAAAGGCATTTTTAATACCCTTTTTGACAAAGGATGGATAAGGTTAGTTATAAAGCTGCTTGACGTGCTATTGGATGTGAAAGTAACGTTCAAGCTAGTCCATATTAAGACACAATGAGATATTTGACACTAATTGACTTTCTATTTAATTCCAAAAAGGACTTGAGTGGGTAGCCATGATGCCAGTATTTTTATCAGCAACAAATGTGTTCTGAACACTAACACGTGCAAAGTCTTACTCTAAGCAAGGAGAATCAACTCGGACTTCACATCTGCTCCGTTACGTTCTATGAACCCATAACTTATGCAATAGAAGTTAGCCCTTTATTTTATTATTCTCATATGTAGTTGTCATCTTTGCAATCTTTCGTCTTAAACTAAACATAAAATTCATCTAGTACAAGGTAGATGTGCATATTCCCTTGAGACCTGTCACAGCACTGGCCAGCTGAAATTTGTTCAATGTTTACATAGGGAATTTCTTCCCATGTAGAATATTTTATATATTAAATCTACTCATCAATATGTTCTAAAATCAAAGCCCATGTTCTAAAATCAAAGCCTATCTGCATTCAAGTATTTATGTTTTTTTGTTGGATGGCAACAGGACAAAGCTTCATTCGCTAAGATAGAAAATGAGACAGAGTCAGATTTTGTTAACAATAATTTGGGGAAAAGCTATGGCTAGAATAACTTGTCGAGTTTTACTTTATGTGTGTGTAAATGCATAGTTCCATTTTAAACCCTAGATATAGTGGACTTCCATTATAAAACTACACTATGGGCTGATTGTCACAGGGCAACATTTCGGCAGAAGCAAGTTTTACTTTCTTATACTCTAAAAGGACATCGTTGTAAGATTCACAGATGATCCTCAGGCATAGCATCAAAGAAGGTGCAGATATATTTAGACTTTAATAAGTCCCACGGTTACCTTTAAGGTTTTATAGTTATAGAGCTTTTGCCGACCTCAGAAGCTGAATTCCACCATGTGCATGCTGAATGCTGACGTAAAATGTCCCTGAACAAACAAACAGCATCATATCCTTTCAAGACTGAGCCAGTACTAGGGTAGGAGGTGTGCTCTCTGCTGTCAGAGAAACCATGGTGCTTCCAGTCCTGGGTTTTAGTTTTTTCCCCCTGTTGCTGGTCCCCGTGGCCAGAGGACCAGGCTTCTCCTTTTGTGGGAGGTGCAGGATGGTCCTGCTGTCCTGAGAATTCTCCTCTGCTCTCTGCTGTTCTAGAAGATTCCTAGTGAATCAACTTCATGGAAACTTGTTCAGCCTGAATTCCTATGATAGTTCAATTTTGCATTGTCTCTTGATATTTTAGGTTTTTTAAGTTACATTTTTACAAACTAAGAAGTATTTATTACATTATTTTCTAAACTATCCAAATATATTTGACCATGGAAGAGCACTTCTATCTCTGTATATCATGGCTTCTTTCCCAGGAGGCTACCAAGGTCCGTGAGGCCCATGAAATTATCTGCTTACAATTTTTTATGAATGTCCATTTGTTTTCTGGAGGAGAGCTCTATCTTTTGCTGAATTCCTAGTCCTCAAAGGGTTAAGAACGATTGCTGTATACAATGATGGAAACTTCATTTAAGGAATTGTCTTTTTTTTTTTTTTTTTTTTTTTTTTTTTTTTAGTAGAGACAGGGTTTCACCATATTGGCCAAGCTAGTCTTGATCTCCTGACGTTGTGATCCATCCGCCTTGGCCTTCCAAAGTCCTGGGATTACAGGCGTGAGCCACTGTACCCGGCCACTAACTTCTAGTATAGTTTCAGAAGCAACAGAGTACAGACATGCAGTATATATTCCATTTACTCCTGGCTCACAGGTATTTTTAAAGATCAACATTACTTCCATTCCTCTGGTACAATTAATATGCCTTTTTATTTTTCTGCAATTAATTTGAAAATGGTGGTGACAAAGAATGACACTTTGTTTATGCTCTTTATGTCATGGTTTGTCAGGACTGCCACTCAAAAAGTCCTTTAATGTGGAAATGAAAAACATTCTCACGTTTCAGGTGGGACTCACTAGTATCATTTATGTGAATCTATTTTTCATGAAAAATTTGCATAGAATATCATAACAAAACTTTTTAAGAAATTTTAACTCATAAATATAAGGATAATGAAAATTA
>NW_016110165.1:3709-6144 GCF_001604975.1 Cebus imitator | reverse complement strand
TCCTTCTCTGATCCTGGCCCCCACCCTGGCCCTTAGGGTTTAACCACGCCTCTCCACGCTGACCCGCCCCTGTGGTTTGACCCCGCCCATCCATCCTGGCCCCACCCCCTATGATTTGACCACGCCTTGACCACGCATCTCCACCTTGGCCCTCTCCTGTAGACTGACCTGGCCCCTCCACCCTGGCATCATCCCTAAGGCTTGACCACACCCTGAGTCCCCGTGTGTACCTGCCTGCTGTGTGCTGGGCATCACAGAAGCTTTCGGCCTGCAGCCCCCTTTCCCCACAGCCCCGCTCCTCAGGATAGGAGGGGTGGCTTCCGCAGCTCAGCACGGGTCCCCTGCGCGTCTGGCACAGCTGTGCTGTCTCTCGTGTGGACAGCCCTGCAGGTGACCGCGGCTCAGGCTCCTAAGCGCTTTCGGGGGCCCTAGAGCAGAGCTCCCCTTCTATTCCTTTCTCAGGACGGGCGCTTTCTGTGGGGCCAGTGCTCCCTCCCACAGGAAACCCTCCCGGGTGGGATGGGGACGCTGGGACCCTCTGGCCACACCCAGACCCTTCTCCAAGCCACTGTCCCTCCACAGTCATTTAATGAGCGCCTGCCGTGTGCGAGGCAGGGCCGGGCAGTCCCTGAGCACAGGGTCCTGTGTCGGGGACAGAGTTGAACTGGATGCCAACCAGTCCTGCAGTGCTGAGTGGGTGGAGGAGGACCAAAATGGGGGTGGGGACACACCCCCTGGGGAGGGGCTGGGCAGAGAGGGGCAAGGTGAGCAGGACTGGCCGGGACATGGAGGAAGCCTCGCTGGCAGAGGGCAGTGGGGTCAGGACTCGTGGGGAGGCCGCGGGTCCTGGGATTAATGAGGTCCAGGAGGGCTGGGAAGTTGGAGGAAGATGGACCTCAGGCTCAAGGGTCAGTCCCCTGAGGACTGAACTCTGACCTTTCCATCTCTTGCCCAAATTCCTTTCAAAGAGTCGTGGGGAGTCACATCTTACAAACCGTAAAATCTCATGAAACAGGTTTTTCTATTAACCTGGTATATGGGGCTCACCTTCCAGCCTGGCTGTGGTACAGCTCACGTGACAGACAGCAGACCCGTCCCGTTCACCCCAGTACCCCTTCCCCCTGACTCCAAGATGTTAGACAGAGCTTGGCTCTCTCAGCAAGCTGTGAGCTAAAGAATCTCGGAAACCCACAGGTGACTGGTGAGCCCCGGCCTGCCGAGGTCCTGGCTTTTCGGGCTGAGCCAGCGCATCCCTTCCCTGGACGGATTCATGATTGTGCCTGCAGGCCCTGTCTCTGCAATGCATGAAGCCAGCCATAACCCAGGTCCCAGGTGCTCGCAGGAACTCACAAGACTGTGTTCCCTGGGCTGCCGGCCCTGGCAGTGGCTCAGAACAAACTGCTTTCAATCTCTTGGTAGAATGTGGTTTTTCTGTCATTAGCTTTCAGGACGCTGTCTGTGTCAGTCCTGAGTGTGAATGAGTGTGAGTGACCTTGCATGCGTGTGAGTGGGAATGTGTGAGCATGTGTGAGTGTGAGCGTGTATGCACATGAGTGTGTGCATGTATATATGAATCTGTGTGTTGTGTGTATGTGAGTGATGTGTGTGTGGCCGTGTATGTATGAGAGCATGTGAGTGTTCACGAGTGTGCATGTATGAATCTGATTGTGTGTGTTGTGTGTATGTGAAGTGTGTGTGTGTGTGTCCTGCTAACTCAGCCACACCACCCCTGCCCTGCCCTGTAAAATGGGCCCAAGCCTCCTGGGCCTTTCTTCCAGGTCCCTGCCCCTGCCCTGAGCCAGGCCACCGTCCCTGCTCACCAGGCCGACTGCAAGGGCCCTGCCTCTGCAGGTGCCAGACGTGATCCCATCGCATGACAGGGCTGAATTCAACCATGGCTCTTGGAAAGGAACCGAGATGCCTGCACAGGACTCGGGGGGGACTGAGATGCGGTGGACACCTGCCACCCTGGAGGGAGGGGCGAGGAACGAAGGGGGAGGAAGAAGGAAGGAGGGCGCTCCCAGAATTCTCATTTCACACCTTTATGTTCATCCTGAGATAGGAACGGAGCCCTTGTTTATGGGGCTGACCCACACACCGCATGTGGCTCTGTTCTAATGCCGGTACAGAGGGCAAACTGCTTGGTAAAATTGCCCTTACAAATCACCCCAAAACACAGTGCCCAATGGTTCTGCAAAATACATACAGAACAGATGCGAACATATTCAGGATGCAGAATACAGACTGAAATGAATAGTGTCTAATAAATAGTGGAGGCATTAAATTTAATTTGGCATTCCATTTGAATTATTTCTCTCATTCTGTTTCACAAAATGCATTTCTTGGAAGTTCTATAACTCAGATGTGGATATGGTGAGAATCCAAAGTTGCTGAATCATGGAATGGCCAATCGGAGCCCAGGCTCCCTGAGCAGC
>NW_016110165.1:0-1420 GCF_001604975.1 Cebus imitator | reverse complement strand
AGTGAGCTCCCCCGTGCTCTCCTGCCTCCCATCCAGTCACCCTCAGCCTCCCAAGGAGGTCGGAGCCCAGGGGGCCAGGAGGCCTGGCTGGGGTGAGGCTCCCCATGGACACTGGCTGTTCTAAACCATGGCCCTGGGACAGCCTCATAGGACAGAGGAGGCTTCAGGGCCATCGGCTGGAACCTGCCCAGGGCAGGCAGATGAGAGGCCTCTCCCCACTGATTCTGCCTCTTTCTTCCACCTGGGATAGGCACAGCCCTCCTCCCACCGCCACCATGGCCACCCCCACCGTGGCCAACCTCACTGTGGCCACCCCTCACCGTGGCCACCCTCACCATGGCCACCCTCACCGTGGCCACCCTCACCGTGGCCACCCAGGGTCCCCATCCTCCTCTAGGGGCTTTAGTGCTGATCAGCTGCCCTGAAGTGTTTGTCCTGGGCTGTGGAGGCCAAGGGCAGGGCCCGAGGGGGTGAAATGCAGCCTCCTTGCTGGTCTGGGCATCCCCTGGCCTCCCTTTCAGATTCCATTGACATTTCGCAATTCCAGTTTTCAACAGAGATCAGTCCTCAGGGCAGCCACTTCTCCCGGGACCCAGGGCAGCTGGCCTTGAGGGGGCTCCCGCTGGCAGGGCCCAGCTCTCCCTGCAAAGTGATTCAGCAGGAAGGGGAACTCCCAGAGCCCTGGGGAGTGAGGAGTTAACTCTGGAAGAGTCCCGGGTCCTAGAGCTGGAAGAGCTCGGGAAGGGTTTTCCTGCTCTCAGGGCTCGTCCTAATCTGACTTGTGAGCTGCAGGCAGAACTTGGAAAAAAAGAAACCTATCATTCAGGTAACAGAAATCAGAGACGTCTTTCTGAGACCGCTCAGAGCCCAAGTTAAGGTGAAAAGTGAACGTCAGCTTTCTTCTTGCTAAAATTTCAAGTTCAGATTTTATGTTCTCAAATAATGTGTCATGTAGATAGGGTATCTTAGGTCAAAAACGTGTCCTGAACATTCAAATCCAGATGACAAATGATTGTGAGAGGAGCAGCACGCTGCTTTCCATGCCCCGAGTTAGAGCGTGTGCCTTTCCTAACAAATCCCAAGCAGCCCGACTCGAGAGCCTCCGGGAGCTGGGCTAGGTCAACAACAGCGATCAATTAATTAGGCCGTCAGCATCCCTTAGCAAAAGGAAGGAGGTTCCCTGAGCTCACTGGAAAAAGAAATCCAAGGGAACACGCAGAGTAGGATGAAGGGCTGTCAGCTGATGGTCACAGACTAACCCTCCTAGAGAACCAACTCGACCCCACCCCAGGAATAAATCAGAGCTGCAGCCAAACGGATCAGCCAAAGCAAAGCCACAGCCTCCTGGTGCTGCTGCGTTTCTCACGGACCCCTTCCTCCTGCTGCAGACCCCTGCGTGTGGCTGCCTGGGGAATCCGGG
>NW_016110164.1:0-2437 GCF_001604975.1 Cebus imitator | reverse complement strand
AAAAAAATCAAGAGAATCAGTCAGCAAAATCCCAATTTGTTTCAGTTACTATGTTAGGCTTTTCTAGCACTCACAGCTAAAAACATTCCTAATTGATAAAGGAGAGGAGAATAACAAACAGTGGTAAAGAAGAACAGTATTTGAGGTCTGAAATAGGTAGTGCTGGATTGTTCAGAGGAGGGTGAGAAGGCAGGCTTCACAAGAGAGGTTCAGTTTGGGATTTGGGTAGGGCTTTGAGGAACAGGTAGGACTTGCGTTGGAGGATGTGAGGAGGGAGGAATTACAGGCAGAGGGAACAGCATAAAGAAGGGCATGGGAGTGGCAAAGCTAGGGTCTGTCTGGGGATTTGTGAAGAGCTGAAGTAGTTTGTGTACAATATGTAGGGAGTGAAAATGGTAGACAGTAAATCTGGAGAGATTGGTCAATGCCACTGTAGAGGGCCTTAAAGACCGAAGTGGAGTTTGGCGTTAGCTGGGGGAGCATCGAGGAGGCAAAAAGTGATATAATCAGAGGTGCTATTCAGAGATTGTCTTGGACAGGGCATGGTGGCTCATGCCTGATATCCTAACACTTTGAGAGGCCAAGGCAGGTGGATCACTTTAGGAGTTTGAGACCAGCCTGGCCAACATGGTAGAAAAACCCCGTCTCTACTAAAAATACAAAAAATTAGCTGGATGTGGTGGTGGGTACCTGTAATCCCAGCTACTGGGGAGGCTGAGGGAGGAGAATCACTTGAATCTGGCAGGCAGAGGGTGCCAAGATCACACCACTGCACTCCAGCCTGGGGGATAGAGTGAGACCCTGTCTCGGAAAAAAAAAAAAAAAAAAAAAAAAAAAAAAAAAAAAAAAAAAAAAAAAGAAAAGAAAAAAAGGCAAGTATTGATTTTTTTTTCTCATTTTTTTTTAAAAAGAAAACAAATAGTTCATTTGTAAATTGGTTAAGACTTGAAGCCAATTCTCCTGATCAATCAATGTTATACAGTTTATGAGATTCCAAAGACAATGTGCAAAATTCCATTTAACCCATGTTGTAATATATTTCAATACCTGTCTACCTAATCTCTAACATTTTATTGACTTCTAGACATCTTGCAGGAAGACAAAAGTAAATAAGATGTGGTTTCTGCCCTTAACAGCTGGCTATATGACAGGGTAGAAAAAGTAAGCATGATTAATTGTATTCTCCTCTCCATCCTCCATTTTTTTCTTTTTTTTGAGACGGAGTTTCACTCTTGTTACCCAGGCTGGAGTGCAATGGCGTGATATCGGCTCACCGCAACCTCTGCCTCCTGGGTTCAGGCAATTCTCTTACCTCAATCTCCTGAGTAGCTGGGATTGCAGGCACGTGCCACCATGCCCAGCTAATGTTTTGTATTTTTAGTAGGGACAGGGTTTCACCATGTTGACCAGGATGGTCTTGATCTCTTGACCTCGTGATCCACCTGCCTCGGCCTCCCAAAGTGCTGGGATTACAGGCTTGAGCCACTGCGCCAGGCTCTCCATTGTTTTCTTGCCAAGAGA
Source organism: Cebus imitator (assembly GCF_001604975.1). Lineage (NCBI taxonomy): Eukaryota > Metazoa > Chordata > Mammalia > Primates > Cebidae > Cebus > Cebus imitator. The sequence continues at coordinate 916 of NW_016110164.1, read as the reverse complement.
CCCTTATTTTGTTTGTTGGGGAGCAATATGCCAGACCCAGATGATGAATGAAGATTGGTTTTAAACCAGTGCTCCTAAATTCTGATCTGTATAAATTAGAGTCAGACACTCTGGGGGTGGAGCCAGACGTTGAAGAATCCCTCAGTGGTTCTAATGTGTAGCCAGGGCTAAGAACCACTGATCTACACAAGGTCAGGAGATCGAGACCACCCTGGCTAACACAGTGAAACCCTGTCTCTACTTAAAATACAAAAAAAAAAAAAATTAGCCGAGCGTGGTGGCACACACCTGTAGTCTCAGCTACTTGGGAGGCTGAGGCAGGAGAGTCACTTGAACCTGGGAGGTGGAGGTTGCAGTGAGCCAAGACCATGCCATTGCACTCCAGCCTGGGCAATTAGAGCCAGACTCCATCTCAAAAAGCAAATAAAATAACACTGATTTGAGTGAGTCAGTAACTACAATCCTTGTTCCATATTCTTCGCCTGCCTTGCAGCTAGGAATGGCCTTGTGCCCCAGTTCTAGTCACTGAAATGTAAGGGGAGAGTCTTCTGGAGGAAGGAGGATTTGAGGCAAATTTTGCTTTCTGGGTAAAAAGAAAATATGTGCCTGACACTGTATGTCCTCTTCCTACTGTGAACATGGGCGTGATCTCTGGAGTAATGGCAGCCATCTTGCAACTCCAAACCAAGTTTGGTTTGATTTTTTTGAGGGAAAAAAATCAAGAGAATCAGTCAGCAAAATCCCAATTTGTTTCAGTTACTATGTTAGGCTTTTCTAGCACTCACAGCTAAAAACATTCCTAATTGATAAAGGAGAGGAGAATTTGAGGTCTGAAATAGGTAGTGCTGGATTGTTCAGAGGAGGGTGAGAAGGCAGGCTTCACAAGAGAGGTTCAGTTTGGGATTTGGGTAGGGCT
>NW_016110163.1:0-2438 GCF_001604975.1 Cebus imitator | reverse complement strand
CAGCCAGGCGCCCAGCATGGAAGCGAGGTGCCCCTGGTGGGCTCATCTCTGGGCATACAGATGATGTAAGGGCAGACTGTGTGGTCCCATGTCATGTCTTTCCTAGGACTTGGACAGTCTCACTTTTCTTAATGCCCCTACCCAGAGATAGTTACCCTCTTTAATTTAGGGAAATAAGTATGTACCCGTTTACAGTTTAAGAAAATCCCTTTGTGACCATGGTGTATACAGAACTTTGACCCTGGCTGCTTCTGCTCCTTTAACCTCCCATCCTAGGTACTACCTGAAGCCTTTGGCGGTTATTTGTAAGCATGTTTTTAGTGGCTGAATAATGGTCCATTTAATTGTAGGCAACAGCAACGTAAACAATACAGCCTTGAACAACATGGCTTTGAACTTTGTGGGTCCACTTTTATGCAAATTTTTTTCAACAAATATATTGGACAATTTTTTGGAAATTTGCAACAATTTGAAAAAACTTCAGATGAAATGCATAGCATAGAAATATTGAAACAAATCAGAAAAACTTAGATATGTCATGAATTCATTAAATATACATACATACTGGTCTGTGTTAGCGTTTACTACCATGACTATGTGCAAATCTATTATAAAAAGCTAAAATCTATCAAAACTTAGAGCCAGACTGTATGTGGTCTCATTCTCTGTCAAGAGAAATGCAGATGTAAAGATGCAATATGAAGTCATGATTGCATGCACCTAACTGTCGTACATACTATGCCGCTGTCGTGATTTCCCAGTCACCGCCTGTTGCTGCTGCAGTGAGCCCAAGTGTTGCCAGCATCCGTTTACGATGCCGCCCGGCGCTGCGCACTCCAGGGCAGCAGCTCATTCCTCCCCTCAGTTGCGTAGCCCAGTGAACGGGATCGCTGGTGTTTGTCAGCGTGTTTGGTGCAATACGGTGAACCTCGAGAAGCACCATGGGACCCATACACAACGCCACTAGTGATGCTGGAAGTGCTCCCGAGAAGCAGAGGAAAGTCATGGCATCACAAGAAAAGGCTTACCCACCATTTCAGGACAAACAGTGTAAGGACTGTTGTAAAAAGAAAGAGAGAGAAGGAAAGAAATGTGTGAAACTGTCACTGCAGCCGCACCCTCAGGCATGAAAACCTTGCACTTTTTGCAAGGTACCTTTTTATCTCATTGAGAATGCAGCTTTTATGTGGTGGCAAGATTGCTGCAGGAGAAGCATACACACAGACTCTAATACGATGTGAGAAACAGCAAAGTCATTATACGACAAAGCAGAAAGAAGGTGAAGGTTCTAAAGCTGCAGAACTTAGTGCCAACAGAAGACGACTTGATCGTTTTGGAAAGTGATTTGGGTTTAGAAAATGCCGGGATAACAGGAGGAGTAGCTTCAGCTGACCAAGAGGCAGCAGATGAGTCCCTCGGCGCCGTTCAGAAAATCATCACCGAGAGGCCACGTGCGCTGGCTCACACCTACAGTCTTAGCACTTTCAGAGCCTAAGACTGGACGATCGCTTGAGGCCAGGAGTACAAGACCCCCCACCCTCGCATCTCTACAAAAAATAAAACATTATAAAAAGAAAATTACCAAGGGGAGAAGATGTCTGCTTAAACAGGTTTTAATGCAGATTAAAGCGCCCTATTGTGGAAAAAAATGCCATAAAGAAGGGAAGCCCCAGAATTTAAGGTAGGAAGGGACAGGCTAAGTCTGCTGTTCTGAGCAAATGCAGTCAGGTTTATGATCAGGACTGCCCTTATCTGTAAAGCTGCTAAGCCCCAAATCCTGAAGGGAAAAGAGAAACACCAGCTGCCCGTTGCTTGATTGTATAAGAAGGCCTGGGCAGTAAGAACTCTATTGTGGGTTCATCAAGGCTTCGTCTCCGATGTCAGGAAGTACCTGGCCAGTAAGGGACTACCTTTTGAAGTTCTGTGGATATTGGACAGTGCCCCTGGCCACCCGGAACCTCTTAACACCAATGGTGTTGACATGGTCTGCTTGACCCCAAAGACAGCATCTTTTCAGCCTCTAGATCAGAGAGATATGAGGACCTTTATGCCTCATTATGCACAGTATTCAGTGGAAAGGACTGGATACTGTGGAAGAGAACTCCGAGAGAGAGAACGTCTTGAAAATCTGCAAGGATTTTACTGTTGAAGACACCATCATTGCTACAGAAAAGACCATGAGAGCCACTGAGCCTGAAACAAATTCCTGCCAGATAAAATGGTCCAGATGCCGTGCCTGACTTCACAGAATATACGACAGAGCCAGTCAAGGAAATCATGAGAGAGATTGTGGGTTGGCAAGCCAAGGTGGGACGTGAAGGGTGCAGGATGTGGTCTTGAGAAATTCAAGAGCTAATAGTCACCGCTCCAGAGGAAGGAACTACGGACGACCTGATGGAGATGAGTGCTTCCAACCCAGTGCCAGCTGATGAGGAAGA
>NW_016110162.1:0-2443 GCF_001604975.1 Cebus imitator | reverse complement strand
CCAAAGTGCTGGGATTACAGGCGTGAGCCACCGCGCCTGGTCTGGAACTAGGAATTCTAAGTGGCCATATCTCATCTCTATCTGTATTTTATTTATGATTTTCTGTTTCTGTTTATCTATAGAGTTCATTCTCCTCTGCTACAGAAAGGCTTTGCCCACACAGCAGAACTATGGCTCCTGGCCTCCCCAGCTAAGCAACTTTAGTAGAAAACTTCCTTCTCAGGTTGTGTGTACATCATACAAAGGGAAGGACTCTGGCCATTCTCCACTTAAAACCAGTCTATTACTGGGACATTGGATGATTCTGAAGAGGGTTCCTTTAAGCTTCAATACAAACCTGTGGAATAGGGGAAGGAGAGTTCTCCCTCAAAAAGGATGCTGAACAACAGCAGTTTTTTAAAAAATATCCTTTGCTGCCATTAATCAAATAATAAGGGACTTACCTGCAGAAATATCAGCAGGGGGGAAATTAAGGCAGAATAATTGTTAGGATAATGGACCCTGGAAACAGCTTTCCTGGGTGAATTCCAGCCTCACACTTATAAGCTGTGGGACCAAATTATAAGACCTCCTCAAGCCTCACTTATTTCACCTATAAGAAGAGAGAACAATGTTCCCTATGTCAGTCAGTTACCATGAGGATTAAATTGATATAAAACGCCAAGGACAAAGTAACGATTATAATGGCTGGCTATCGCTGCGTCTATCACTACTATAGCTATTAGTATTAAGATCATACAACAGGTACATGGTGAATGCTAGAGTCTGAACTAAAGCAATGCCCTCTGATGCCTGACCAAAAGCTCTTGCTACTGCAGTGTGGATTAGAGCAGGTGAGCATTGGAGAGCAGCAGGTCAAACAGTAGCAGAGGTGAGTTAGGCAGGATTATGGTGCTGATGTTTCTAGGTCCTCGCCAGAAGCCAAGTGGCCAGCGACGCCTTCTTTATTTCTTACTTTATAATTACCATTATTACCCATTTTACCGAAAAGGAAACTGAGGCCTAGAGTAATTAACTTGCCAGCAGGGTTACCCACCCAGGAGGTAGGTGCTGCTGCATTAGCTGAATTAGCAGGTTCCTTAGTGCTCTGGCCGGACAGGATGAACGCTTGCTTCTCTTGCCACCGCACTTGCCCAGTGGGTGGTCCAGCTCACGGTTGGCTCTCAGCCTTTTCAAAGAACACATGCCAACCGTCACGACTGATGAGGGAGAAAATAGAAAAATACAGAACTCAGACTCCACCAAGATGTATGTTAATTTGAAGTTATAGGTAAGTTCCCCCCAAATAAATAACTGTCGCCACAGCCACTATTTTGTTAATGAGACGCCCCACTTCCGTGCAAACTTGGAACTGATTTTTAAGAGTGAACTTAGATCTACCTAAGACTTTGCCATTCACATTTTTTACAATCCAGAAATTTCAAAATAAGTGTATGCTAGGTCATCTGTAGACCTGTTTCTCTTTGTTACTCATCCCGCAGTCTGACAGTCTGCTCTGAATTTCTGTAGGGTGTATTATTCTGTACCTGCAGGAGAGCGGTGACTCAGCCTGTGGAATAACTCCCTTTCCCTCATTATGACATGTCAACTTTATTTCATTGCTGTGGCATGTTTCTTGCCCTGTGGCTGATAAACAAGGTAACCCAGTCAGGAAACCAAAGCAGATTCTCTACTTCTGAGTCAAAGCATGAAGTCTGCTAATCTAGACTAGAAGACATGCTTTTAAACCTTGCTCAATCCTCCGAGGAAGCTGTTTTTCTCTTCCTGAACCTGATCCCTTCCCTCCCTCCAAGCCCCCAAGAGGACATAACCAGGGAGCAATTTTTACCTGAAAAATAAATCTAGGGACAAGATCTTTTAGGTTGCATTTATCAAAACAGTGAATGTTTAGAATGCCGACTTATTTAAACATTAAATATTTGTTTCTGCAAGGATTGATTTATCTGGTGTTGGTAGCACTGAGTTACACACTAGGATTCTATGACTACACTGTAGCTGGATTGTCAGGCTGTCTGTGGTCATGGAGACAGCTTGGTATAATGAATGAACAGAAATATCACGGCTTTGAGATTTTTGAGCCCCCTTTCCTTATCTGGAAATGGGAATTTTAAAATAACTCCTTTTAGGATTGTTGTAAATGAGAACATATGTAAAGTACATGTAAGAAGATATCCCTTATTTATAGCAAAGTAATCTTTTCTATTAACTTGTCCTGTAACCCTCATCACGACACTGGTTTCTGCCTTAATTGTCCCAAATGATGAAACAGAGATAATTGCATTTGCCTCTAACTCATGTTTTCAAAAACCTGAACTAATGAGATCGTAAATTAGTATAACTTTTCTGGAAGCAATTTAGTTTTATCTATCAAAAAAATTATACATATATATGCGTGTGTTTGTATATATATATATATATATATATATATATATATATCTCCCTT
>NW_016110161.1:0-2446 GCF_001604975.1 Cebus imitator | reverse complement strand
AAGACAGATTAAGGACTTAAACCCAAGACCTGAAACTCTAAAAATTCTGGATGATAACTTTGGAAAAGCCCTGTAGACATTGGCTTAGGCAGGGATTTAATGACCAAGAACCCAAAAGGGAATGCAATAAAAACAAAGATAAATAGCTGGGACCTAATTAAACTAAAGAGCTTTTGCATGGCAAAAGGAAAAGTCAGCAGAATAAACAGACAATCCACAGAGTGAAAGAAAATCTTCAAAATCTATACATCTGACAAAGGACTAATATCTAGAATCTACAACTAACTCAAATCAGCAAGAAAAAAAGATCTCATCAAAAAGTAGGCTAAAGACATGAATAGACAATTCTCAGGAGAAGATACACAAATGCACCAGGTGCAGGGGCTCACACTTGTGCTGTTTTTTGTTGTTGTTGTTGTATTTTAAAAATTACAGGCCAGACAGGGTGCCTCAGGCCTGTAATCAGCACTTTGGGAGGCCAAGGCTGGTGGACTGCCTGAGGTCAGGAGTTTGAGATCAGCTTGGCCAACATGGTGAAACCCTGTCTCTACTAAAAATACAAAAATTAGCTGGACATGGTGGCAGGCATCTGTAATCCCAGCTACTTGGGAGGCTGAGGCAGGAGAATCACTTGAACCTGGGAGATGGAGGTAATAGTGAGCCAAGATCACACTATTGCACTCTACCCTGAGTGATAAGAGCAAGACTTCGTCTCAAAAAGAGATATACAAATGGCCAACAAACATATGAAAAATTGCTCAACATCACTAATGATCAGAAAAATGCAAATCAAAACTACAGTACAATTACCACCTTACTCCTGCAAGAATGGCCATAATCAAAAAATAGTAGATGTGGGTGTGGATGTGGTGAATAGTGAACACTTCTACACTGTTGGTGGGAATATAAACTAGTACAACCACTATGGAAAACAGTATGGAGATTCATTAAAGAACTAAAAAGTAGGACTATCATTTGACCCAGCAATCTCACTTCTGGGTAACTATCCAGAGAAAAAGAAGTCATTATACAAAAAAGACACTTGCATATGAGTGTTTATAGCAGCACAATTCACAATTGCAAAATTGTGGAATCAACCCAAATCCTCATCAAACAATGAGTGAATAAAGAAATTGCGGTAATTACATATTATGGAATACTACTCAGCCATAAAAACGAATGAGTTATGGCATTCACAATGACCTGGATGAGACTGGAGACTATTATTGTCAGTGAAGTAACTCAGGAATGGAAAATGAAACTTCACATGTTCTCACCCATAAGTAGGAGCTAAGCTGTGAGGACGCAATGGCATAAGAATGACACAGTGGACTTTGGGGACTCAAGGGGAAAGCATGGGAAGGGAATGAAGGGTAAAAGACTACAAATAGGGTGCAGTATATACTTCTTGAGTAATGGGTGCACCAGAATCTCACAAATCACCACTAAAGAACTCACTCATGTAACCAAACACCACCTGTTCCCCAATAACTTATGGAAATTAAAAAAATTAAGACAATGATAAAAGAAAGATCATAAAAGAGGCAAGGAATCTGTGATACGGGGTTTGACTTGGCTTTGGTTAACTGATACTATGAACACACAGGAATATCCTTACTGCTAAACATTGTCTAGTAAGTAGTGTACTACAACTTCTGTCATAATATACAGATGTTAAGGGCCTGATTCTAGTTGCTTTATACTGAAATGTAGACTCATATTTCAGGAGCAGGACAGGCCTCAGTAAGATTAGGTAGTTGTGAATAAGGAAGTGGCTCTTTATTTGATGAATGGGTAAAAAAGACATCTGCTTTGCTTATGGGAATCCTTCTAGCTATTTGAAGTCTGTTCATTGTCATTCTTTCTATATATTTTATGTCTTTCAGACAAAGTATATATTTTGACTTTTTTCTTTGCTGGATTATTATATTTTGATTAAGGTGATAAGATTATAAAGTAAATCGGTATTTAGGTGGCCCCAATGTCAGGTTAGATAATGCCTACAGCATTTGAATAGTCCCAAAATGTCACTTAATTGCTTTTTTCCCCCCCTGTTAGCCCTTAATATCCTTGTTTTAACTACCTGTGAGTCATCCAAATTTCCTTAATTTGTAAGTGTTGGAAATTTTAGCTGAATGTGCTGTGAGGATACATTTTAAGAGCTTGTGATCTACCCAGGGAGTTAGTCAAACCAAGCACCCTGATCTATATAACCTGCTTGCCTTGTTTTCTACTTTTTCTACTCACATTTTATAATATTGAGGTTATATTTTATGCAATTATGGGGGAAGTGAAATGTTACTATGGTATTTGCAAATTTGGAGAAGTCCTAAAGGTCTTAGGTCACATCTCTTGGATATCAAGTGTCAATTCATGCATCTCTAGACTGAAGATGATAGTACGTATTTCTTATTATCGTGAAACTTAAGTAAGATCACATATGAAA
>NW_016110160.1:2989-5438 GCF_001604975.1 Cebus imitator | reverse complement strand
ATGTAGCTCTTCCGGGTTCCTGATCCCAAAAAGTGCTTAATCTCATTCTCTGAGATAGAAACCTAAAGAGAAGAGCCGAGAGACGCGTCTGGGGCGGCGACTCCTGTTGTGGTTGAAAGGTACTCAGGAAATTCTGGTGACTCTGGAGGCTGAGAATTCACTTGCAAATGCCAATAACCGAGAGCGCCCGCGACGGGCGGTTCCATGGTGTAATGGTGAGCACTCTGGACTCTGAATCCAGCGATCCGAGTTCAAGTCTCGGTGGGACCTTGTCGTTTGCTGTCGAGAGAAGCTGGCCTTTTACACTGGAGCCGGAAACTGCCCCCTCAAAGATAAAGTGAAAGGGGTGTGGATTCCGTTTGCGCTTTGTTCCAAGTCCTGGGTCAGAGGAGGGAAAGGCAAAGATAAAGGGGTGTGGATTCCGTTTGCCCTTTGTTCCAAGTCCTGGGTCAGAGGAGGGAAAGGTTCCGGTCCCCGGACGGCTCCCTGCAGGGTGCTGGCTGCTGCAAGTCCCTGCGTCCCTCCTGCTCCCGCCTCACAATGCGTCCCCGGTCATGTCACTTGAGCTCTCGTATCCCCTCCTCAGGGGACCGGGTCCCAAAAACTGGGTTCTCACAGTGGCCTGGTCCACAGGGAAATTGCCGAAACATCCAGTTGGAGTCACCAAGCCTGGAGGGTCCCCGTCCTAGCGGTCCTCCTGGCCCCATGCAGTCGAAGGGCCAGAGCCCACAGCCAGAGCCCCAGCAACCCAGGAAGCCCCCACCCCGTGACCCTGGGTTTTGGGGTGAGAGATCTCCACTAAAATGGCTGCCGCCCCTCAATCCTAGACCGGGAGACGCCTTTCACCCAGATAATCTCGTAATGGCACCTATTGTCTCTTTGGTAAGGAATGGGGGCATGAAATTTTGATGGGGTTAGCTCAGTCAGTCACTGGTGATTGTGTCTGGGTGTAGGGTCGATGGCTGGAGACCTAACTTAGGAGTAATACTGTTTTATTCAGATGGCCCGTCCTATTCCGAATATTAATTTACTCTGTTCTTCATATTCAGATTTTATGCCGAATTTCTAGCTCCTACGTCTCTACTGCGGGATCTTTGTCGCTGTTTCACTAAGCTTTGGAACCTGAGTCTGGAAATCTCATTCTTTGGTCCCAAGATCTCAGCTGGAAAGAGAAATCCGCGCAGTGGCCTCTTAAGCTCGCGGGCTGGGAGTCCTGGTCCTGATCCTCCGCAGCCTGGAAGGAGCTCCCGCAGGGCCGCAGGGAAGAGGAGGCTGAGCAGCCCAGAGGGATGAGTGTCGGACGCTGGGGCTCCCCCTCGACGGCCAGGACCCGGCCCCAAGGAGAAGACGACGCCTTAGGACCAGACAGATGCAAAAATGTTTTCTTCTGCCCTGCAGAACACTTTGGATGAGGCTCGTGAGTGGGTGTTGAGAGCGAGCTAAGATGTCCCTCCAGGCGCCCAGGACCATCACTCTGATTTTCATATTTTGAAGATATGAGAATTTTCAGCAGTTACAAAGGACGGAAAAACACAACAGTCCTTGAGGGGGTCAGTTTGGAGGGTGTGGGGAGGTGTGATGGGGGGTGGGAGAGAGGTGCCTTGTCGGCTCCCTGGAGTGGACCGGCAGGAGGGAAAACACACACTCCTTTTCCCCTTCGGGCTGGACTGAAGGGCCTGGGATGGAAAATTGCACAGCCAAAGTGTAGCACGTGCATTGAAAGTTGTTATCCCTAGAGAGAAGGGCGGTCTAAATAATTCCTTATATATGATGAAACTCTGGGAGTACACATGGGGACTGCTGTTTTACTAAACAAATTTTCAAGTGTACATAACTTTGATGAAGCATCCTAAATAAATTTTTTTTGGCCGTATATTTTTGTGTATATATTTACGTACACATGTATATTTCCATTCATTGTATTTTGAATATAAATTTGTATACAGTCATGTTAATCCCTCTTTTCATTTAAGGATTTAAGTTTGATATAATGCACAAAACATGTCCCCACTGTATGACTACAGAAATGTTGGCAAAAGGAAATTGAGAGGAAATGGTAGGCAAGCACTACCCAGTTTTGGCCAGAAGATGGAGAAAAAAAATGGCTTCTCACAAAATGTTAAAAATGTGACTTGTTATATCGTCTTTCCACAGTAATTTGAGCAGAAATTAGCAAAATCAGAAATGTACAAATACCTTGATCTGGCAATTCCGTTTCCAGATATCTCCGGAGCAGTAGATGGGGGATGCCTGACAGATCTATGTGTCAGTCTGATCCCTGCAGTTGTGTTTGTAATAATACACATTGGAGCAATTTCATGGCCATCAGGTAGAGAAGGTTTGAAGAATGATCCACTTGTATCAAGAAGGGTGTATAAAAGATCAAAGCCTGATGGAAATACTGGAGGCAACGGTGCTGATGGGAGCTCATGTATATTGAACAATTACT
>NW_016110160.1:0-1481 GCF_001604975.1 Cebus imitator | reverse complement strand
AAAAAAAAAAAAAAAACCTTAAACTTCACATGGAACAAAAGAGCCTGCACAGCCAAGACAATTCTAAGCAGAACAAACAAATCTGGAGGCATCACAGTACCTGACCTCAAACTATATCACAAAACTACACTCATCAAAACAGCATGGTACTGGTGCCAAAACAGAGATATAAAACAACGGAACAGAACAGAGGCCTCCAAGGCAACAACACACATTTACAAACATCTGATCTTTGACAAACCGGACAAAAACAAGCAATCAGGAAAAGATTTCCTGTTGAAGAAATGGTGCTGGGAAAACTGGCTAGCCATGTGCAGAAAGCAGAGACTGGACCCCTTTTTGACACTTTACACTAAAATTAACTCCAGATGAATTAAAGACTTAAACAGATGAGGTAACATGATAAAAACCCTAGAAGGAAACCTAGGCAAAGCCATTCAGGACATAGGCATAGGCAAGGAATTCGTGACTAAAACACCAAAAGCATTGGCAACAAAAGCCAAAATAGACAAATGGGACTTAATTAAACACCAGAGCTTATGAACAGCAAAAGAAACAATCATTAGAGTGAACCAGCGACCAACAGAATGGCAAAAAGTTTTGAAATCTACCTATCTGACCAAGGGCTAATATCCAGAATCTACAAAAAATTAAAACAGATTTAAAAGAAAAAAAATAAACAAACCCATTCAAAAGTGGGTGAAGATTATGAACAGACACTTTTCAAAAGAAGACATTTATGAGGCCAGCAAACATGATGAAACGCTCATCATCACTGGTCATTAGAGAAATGCAAATGAAAACCACATTGAGATACCATCTCACGTCTGTTAGAACGGCGATCATTAAAAAATCTGGAGACAACAGATGCTGAAGAGTGTATGGAGAAATAGGAACACTTTCACACTGTTGGTGGGAGAATAAATTAGTTCAACCATTGTGGAAGACAGTGTGGCAATTCCTAAAGTACCCAGAAATAGAAATTCCATTTGATCCAGCAATCCCATTACTGGGTATATATCCAAAGGATTATAAATCATTCTATTATAAAGACACATACACACGTATGTTCATTGTGGCACTGTTTACAATAGCAAAGACCTGGAACCAACCCAAATGCTCATTGATGATAGACTGGATAAGGAAAATGTGACACATATACACCATGGAATACTATGCAGCCACAAAAATCGATGAGTTTGTGTCCTTTGTAGGGACATAAATTAATGTGGAAACCATCATTCTCAGCAAACTGACAAAAGAACATAAAATCAATTATTGCATGTTCTCACTCATAGGTGGGTGTTGAACACTGAGAACACATGGACACAGAGAGGGGAGCGTCACACACTGGGGTCTGTTGGGAGGAATAGGGGAGGGACTGCAGGGGGTAGGGAGGTTGCGGGGCATAATATAGGGAGAAATGACAGATATAGGTGATGGGGGGATGGAGGTAGCAAACCACATTGCCATATAAATAT
>NW_016110159.1:0-2454 GCF_001604975.1 Cebus imitator | reverse complement strand
CTACTGGAAAACTATTCTTCTTATTATTATTATTTTGAGACAGAGTCTCACTCTGTCCCCTAGGCTGGAGTGTAGTGGTGCGATCTTGGCTCACTGCAACCTCTGACTCCCAAGTTCAAGTGATTCTCCTGCCTCAGCCTCCTGAGTAGCTGGAATTACAGGTGCATGCCACCATGCCCTGCTAATTTTTGTATTTTTAGTAGAGACAGGGTTTCATCATTTTGTCCAGGCTGGTCTTGAACTCCTGACCTCGTGATCTGCTTGCCTCAGCTTCCCAAAGTGCTGGGATTACAGGCATGAGCCACTGCACCCGGCCGATTATTCTTATTATTTAACATCTGGTCAATCTCTTCTCTGGAAAGAGATTTCCTTTCACAGGGTCACTTTCTAACTCAATAGGAAAATCCTGGATTATTCTTGTCATTACTGCTTCTTTTTTGACTTTTTTTCAGAGTGGCTAGTTTTCACATATTTTCAGCAACTCTAAGTTTCTCTAATTTTTCCCTTTATAAAGGCCAGGCTCTTAGAGGAGAAAAGTCTCATTACCAATTTGCCAAATGGCCTCTACACACTGAATGATTACTCAGTGAGAGATGAGCCAGAACTATCTCTACAGGCACTAACTTGAGAAACACGTGGGCGCCATCCTGCCATGCACTGAATCACAGAGCTCTGTGCAACCTTCTCCACATTACTGTGGGGGTTCACTGTGCAATGTCTCACCAAATCCACCGTTGTTTGGGTGTCATATACCATCATATCAGCGCTGCACACGCTGAATCACAGAGCCTCATCCTCATTCTCCCCTAACGCACTTCCCAGGTCAAAATAACACATGAAGTGACCTGCTTAATGCAATTTCCTATTTTAAGCCTCGTGTCTGGATGCATTAACACTTCAAGGCACGTTCTAGTGACCCAGAACAATAAGTATCCCGACTGGGAATATACCTGCATTCCACAGAGGTAGCAAGTCAGAACAGCCACTCACCACGGGACACAAGCAAGTCTACATGCGACCACCTGTCTTCCTGGACAAGGACAGCCAAGGATTTTCTAGGACGGTGCAGGCGTGGCTGGTTGTGCCTTCTGAAGTGAAGCACTCCCACCGTGGCAAGCTCAGGCGCCAAAGGCCAAATTAGGAGGTCACAGTTCAACAGCAGCAGACTTGGTTACTTCCACACTTTATTACTATTCAGGAAGCTCAGGAAGTTGAAGCATCGCTGTGTAATGAGGAGGTGTGGATGGGTGAAGGAGACCCACCTGCGCGCTGGCCGTCTCCACAGCCTGGGAGGGCTCCCATTCTCACACACAGATCATGCTGCTTTGAACTGTCTGGAGCCAATTCAGCCCTTCAAGGCTGTCAGGGTCTTCACAGGAAATATGGGAAACTGAGATTATGGGTGAGTAGGCACTATGTCCCCTCCCCAGCAATAAGTCACTAGGAAGGTGAATCTCAGACTGAATTCTACCACACATACAAAGCTATCAGCAAGCTGGCCAAACACACAACCCGTACTGTGTGCCCAAGTTCCTGCCCTACAGTAATTCAGACATCCTGACAGCCACCTTGCATGAAAGGTTCACTGGGAGGCAAACACTGCAATGCCCTGAGAGCAGGATCTGCTGACATTTATGTCACATCAGCACACCAAATCTGCCATTAGCTGGGGCTGCTAGATTCCAGACCTCAGGCATTAGTCCCAAATTCTGAGACTGCTGGGCTTACAGGCACCTGCCACCACACCTGGCCAGATTTTTTTTTTTTTTTTTTTTTTTTTTTTTTTTTTTTTTTTTTTTTTTTTTTTGAGATGATGTCTTGCTCTGTCACCCAGGCTGGAATGCAGTGGCACAACCTCAGCTCACTGCAACCTCTGCCTCCCGGATTCAAGCGATTCTTCTGCCTCAGCCTCTCGAATAGCTGGGACTACAGGTGCATGCCACCACACCTGGCTAATTTTGTATTTTTAGTAGCGATGGGGTCTCACTATATTGATGAGGCTGGTCTCGAACTCCTGACCTCATGATCCGCCCACCTCGGCCTCCCAAAGTGCTGGGATTACAGACGTGAGACAACACCCTTTCTTAAGGGGCAAGACCCTAGCAAGTTCCCAGCTAATAGCTCATGGTCCTTGCAGTTTGGAAATTCTTCCTAATGTATAATTTAACTCTTCTTTTCTAGGGCCAGGCACGGGGCTCACACCTGTAATTCGAGCACTCTGTGAGGCCAAGGTGAGTGAATCACCTAAGGTCACAAGTTCAAGACCAGATTGACCAACATGGTGAAACCCTGTCTCTACTAAAAATACAAAAATTAGCTGGGCGTGGTGGTGCATGCCTGTAATCCCAGCTGCCTGGGAGGCTGAGGCAGGAGAATTGCTTGAACACAGGGGGCAGAGGTTGCAGTGAGCCGAAATTGCACCATTGTACTTCTGCCTGGGCAACAGGGCGAAAC
>NW_016110158.1:0-2454 GCF_001604975.1 Cebus imitator | reverse complement strand
CCAGCTAGAGTGGACGATCTTGGCTCACTGCAACCTCCTACTCCTGGGTTGAAGTGATTCTCCTGCCTCAGCCTCCCAAGTAGCTGGGATTACAGGCACACGCAACCATCCTCGGCTAATTTTTGTATTTATAGTAGAGACAGGGTTTCATCATCTTGGCCAGGATGTTCTCTACCTCCTGACCTCGTGATCCACGCTCCTAGGCCTCCCAAAGTGCTGGGATTACAGGAATGAGCCACTGCACCCAGCCTCTGCTTTCTTTATAAGAAGACCTCCAGACCCGTAACAAAGCAGAAACCTTCAGAAACAAAATCTACCAAGTTGGAAGCACGGGCCTGGCCCGAGACAGTTGCGACGCTGTCCTCTCTCTCTTCACAGTGGCTTGCAGTAAACTTCCTGGAGGAGGATTGGCATCGCAAGGGTGTTACTGGAGCCCTTAGCATGAAAGTGAACGCAAAGATAGATGACCCAGGGACACGTGATGGATAAGGCTCTTGACAGCCAGGACATGGAATTACAGGGGGTCTCCTTGAGAGACAAAATAAAAAAACACTAGCCCAGTAATCTTCCTTCCACCCTTTTCTCCAAGATCTAATTACAGATGTCTTGACATTCCTTCTGCATAGAGTTTCCTTAAAAGATCTGCCAAGAAGAAACATTTGGAAACTGTGTTTTAGGTATAATCCGTCTGGGAGTCACTCCTGCTCACTTTGTCCTTAGATGACAAAACGTTTAATTACAGCGAGCGCAATGTATACCACATTTGGAAAACTGGATTCTTGACCCAAATAACGTACCCCATACTGACAACGGCCTTTTGGCAAAACTTGTGTCTCTGATCTCACATTAATTACTACACAAATATACTTATTGTGGGTACCGGGTTTATGGGATGGAGTCCTCTTGACACATGTTCACAATAAAAACACATTTTTTTCCCTTCCCCTGACCCTAAGGAGAAGAAAAAAGAAAGATTAACATTTTTCAAGATGCTGTTTTAATGACATGAAAACTGTCTGCTGAGTGTTCGCTCGGCTTTTGTTCTTTTTCTCTGCTCCTTTTATTAAACAGCCTTTCAAACCCAGCATTCCCGGTTTGTAATTGTTTTCTTTACTTTTGCTTTTCTGCCCAGGGAGAGACAGATTAGATTAGATTAAAGACTGAGGGACACCTCGTGAACTACATTCCATCTAGAGGCAATTTGGTTGAGAGGGCTGATTGTGTGTGTGTGTGTGTGTGTGTGTGTTTCTTCTTGTGGTGTACTGGTGGTCTTTTTACAGATACAGGATTCTGGTTTTTGGAAATGCGTTTATTCCTTTAGCTTTTTCCCTTCAGAAGTCTGCAGCTTTGATTGTGGCCTGACTTTTAGGGGTCTGTGGAATTTTGGGGGGCAGTAAATCTTCTTGTGAAGTCTTCCCTTTTTGTGTCTCGCCATTCTGAAAACTTTTTCAAAAGGCGGCAACACTACCCTCACAAAGACAGATGAAAGAAATGGGTTCAAAGCCCCTCTCCCCTGGCCCGGATTGGTCTGATGATGTCACAGGGGTAACCACGGCAACAGGCCGTGACATCATGACAAAAGGAAGACTGACCTTGGCCTGGAATTCAAAGGAAAAGCAGCTCATAAACTTCTAAAGCAAGCAGGAGATAAATATCCTTAGTCATAAAAGAACAAACGAAGTTTGGGGTGGGGGAATGGGGGAAAAAAGGCAGAACTTTTTTTTTTAAAGTACAGTAAAATGTGTTGCCAAGTTTTTCAGGACGTGCTAGTGGCCATTTTGATGATGTGAACTAGACTTTAAAATAGAAAGAGGAAAAATGAATGTGGTGAACCAGGGCTGTGGACAATATTAGATACAATCAGGTGAAACTTTTCCCTAAACTGTAATTGGTAAAATGGGGGAGAGGGGATGAGCTCGAACAAAGCAAAACAAAAGACAAATTCATTTCTGAGTGAGAGAAGAAACTAGATGCCAGGAGAAAGGGAGCAATCCAGGAATTGCAGTTACTAAAAAGAGAATGTGCTCAAGGCAACGTGGTTCTCCAGACGGGATCCTGGGCCAGAAAAATGGGTGAAATCTGAATGTCTAGCGTTTATTTAAGAGTAATGAACCAGTGTTGGTTTCTCGATTTTTTTTTTTTTTTTTTTTTTGATACGGAGTCTCGAAGCATTGCCCTAGCTGGAGTGCAACGGTGTGATCTCAGCACACTGCATCCTCTGCCTCCCGGGTTCAAACAATTCTCCTGCCTCAGCCGCCCAAGTAGCTGAGATTACAGGCGCCCGCCACTATGCCTAGCTAATTTTTGTATTTCTAGTACAGACAGGGTTTCACCATGTTAGTTAGGCTGGTCTCAAACGCCTGACCTCAGGTGAACCGCCCACCTCAGTCTCTCAAAGTGCTGGGCTTAAAGGCATGAGCCACCGCATCCAGCCCAATGTTGGTTTCTTAGCTT
>NW_016110157.1:0-2454 GCF_001604975.1 Cebus imitator | reverse complement strand
TTATATTTAAAAAAAAAAAAAAAAAAAATTTAAAAAAGATGGACCTGGGAAGACTAAATAATTACCTAATAATTAGATACAGTCAAATAAGAATACCATAAAAGTACCACCTTGGTAATGCTGTGAAGAATGAACCAGAGACAAGCAACGTTCTTACCTTACCTAACTGCTGATGAATGGGAAAGTGGCAGCACTGGCACACTGCCCAACATGCATGTATGTGGGTACTTTCAGTTTGTTTTCCCAAGTACTGCATCTTCAGATCTGCTTTCCAGACAAACTAAAAGCAGAAGCTTGAACGAGTACTGTATTGAAATGTTTTCTCACACTGACTTATAAAGCACACATGCTTTATAGCAGTCCTATCGGACTACTATCCTTACCCATTCTAGGAAGATCTGAGAACAAGAAAAGTGATTCCCAGAAGGGAAAGTTATTTCCATGAAGAACACTTCAGAATAAATCAATGGAAACCAGAGCACATGGATGTTTTCACAATTACCTGGTCGCTTTTCCCTTGGGTCCTCCAGTGGAATGGGTTTCTTAGACACAGCATCTTTCACAGCTTGCCTTAGTTTCCTCTGTTCTTTTCGGTACTTCTTGAGAGTGCTTTGTTGTTTAAACTGCTTATTTTTTAGCTTGTTTTCAAGTTTGATTTTACTAGTTTTTATCAGCTTGCGGAAGCTTGGGATCTGTTTTTTATTTCTTCTCTGGAAAACAACAGAAGGAATACTACATACCCAGAAACTTATTTTTTCTTTTTTTTTTTTTTTTTTTCTCTTTTTTTTTTTTTTAATTAAAAAAAAAAAAGTCAACTAAGTGCCAGGCACAGTTCTAAGTGCTGCAGATTCAACTATAAATAAAATAATCTTAGCATCTTTCCTAATAGAACTGACAATTCTTCTTGACCCATTAGAACTAGTAAATCTTGACTGGGCACGGTGGCTCATACCTGTAATCCTAGCACTTTGGGAGGCCAAGATGGGTGGATTGCTTGAAACCAAAAGTTCAAAACCAGCCTGGCCAACATGGTGAAACCCCATCTCTACTAAAAATACAAAAAATTAGCCAGGCGTGGTGGCACATGCCTGTAATCTCAGCTATCTGGGAGGCTAAGGCAGAATTGCTTGAACCCAGGAGGTGGAGGTTGCAGTGAGCTGAGATCACTCCACGGAACTCTAGCCTGGGCAACAAAAGCGAAACTCTGTCTCAAAAAAAAAAAAAAAAAAAAAGCCTAGTAAATCTTGCTATGTAAATATACACACTGCACAGAATGGCACTCCCATCTACTTTAAATGAGCCTTCTAAATGTAATAATCCCATTTAAAAAATGGGCAAAAGACATGAATAGACATTTCTCAAAAGAAGGTATACAATGGCAAAAGGTATATGAAAAGGTGCTCAGTATCACTGATCACCAGGGAAATGCAAATCAAAATTACAATGGGATATCTCAACCTAGTTAAAATGGCTTTTATCCAAAAGACAAGCAATAACAATGCTAGCAAGGATGCAGAGAAAAGGGAACCCTCATACACTTTTGGTAGGAATGTAAATTAGCACAACCACTATGGAGAAAAGTTTGGAAGTTCCTCAAAAAACTAAAATTAGAAATAGAACTACTATATAATCCAGCAGTAACACCCACTACTATGCATGTATCCAAAAAAAGAAAATCAGTATACTGAACAGATATCTGCACTCCCATGTTTATTCAGCACTATCCACAAGAGCTAAGATTTGGAAACAACCTAAGTGTTCATCAACAAATGAATGGATAAAGAAAATATGGTACATGTACACAATGGAGTATTATTCAGCCATAAAAAAGAATGAGGTCCTGTGTGCAACAACATGGATGAAACTTAAGGCCATTATGCTAAGTTAAATAAGCCAGCACAGAAAGACAAATTTCCATGTTCTCACTTATTTGCGGTGGCTAAAAATTAAAACAAATGATGAATAAAATGATGGTTACCATTGGCTGGGAAGGGTAGTTGGAAGAGGTAGGAGTAGGGATGGTTAATGGGTACAAAAATAGGTAGAATAAATAAGATCCAGTATTTGATAGATAGGGTGACTACAGTCAACTATACTTTATTGTATGTTTTAAAATAACAAAAAAGTATAATTGGATTGTTTGTAACAAAGATAAATGCTTGAGGTGATGGATATTCCATTTTCCCTAATATGATTACTATGCATTGTATGCATGTATCAAAGTATCTCACGTATCCCATAAATATATAAACTTACTATATACCCACAAAAATTAGAAGAAAAAAAAAAAAACTTTAGCTGGGTGCAGTGGCTCACCCTTGCAATCCCAGCACTTTCAGAGGCTGAAGGAGGAGGATCACCTGAGCCCAGAAGGTCAATCAAGGCTGTAGTGAGCTGTTTGTGCACACTGCACTCCAGCCTGGGTGACAGAGCAAGGCCCTATTATATTTAAAA
>NW_016110156.1:0-2457 GCF_001604975.1 Cebus imitator | reverse complement strand
TCACCGCAACTTGCGCCTCCCGGGTTCAAGAAATTCTCCTGCCTCAGCCTCCCGAGTAGCTGGGACTACAGGCGGGCGCCACCACGCCCAGCTAATTTTTTTTTTTTTCCCCTATTTTTAGTAGAGTCGGGGTTTCACCATGTTGGCCAGGATGGTCTGGATCTCTTGACCTTGTGATCCGCCTGCCTCGGCCTCCCAAAGTGCTGGGATTACATGGATATCTCTTTAATTGTCTATTTTCTCAACTGTAAAGTGGAGATGGAAATAGAATCTGCTATATAGAGTTGTATTAAAATTAACATTTTATTGGGCTAGAGCCGGGGGCTGGGCGGGGACCGGGCTTGTTGGTGAAGCGGCAAGGGCGTCGGCTCGGCAGGCGGGTTCAGGCTTCGGGGCCAGCCGCTGCCCTGATCCTGCTGGAGGTGAACAACCGCATCATCTAGGAGACGCTCGCGCTCAAGTTGGAGCAGCGGCCGCCGGAAACAAACCAGAAGCAGAAGTAACATTTGCAGATTTCGATGGGGTCCTCTATCATATTTCAAATCCTAATGGAGACAAAACAAAAGTGATGGTCAGTATTTCTTTGAAATTCTACAAGGAACTTCAGGCACGTGGTGCTGATCAGTTATTAAAGAGGGTGTACAGGAGTTTCTTGGTAAATCCAGAATCAGGATACAATGTCACTAGAAGTCCAATGCGCTATCCATTGCGCCACAGAGCCAACCAGGATACAATGTCTCTTCGCTATACGACCTTGAAAATCTGCCTGCATCAAAGGATTCCATTGTGCATCAAGCTGGCATGTTGAAGCGAAATTATTTTGCCTCTGTCTTTGAAAAATAATTCCAATTCCAAGAGCAGGGCAAGGAAGGAGAGAACAGGGCAGTTATCCATTATAGGGATGATGAGACCATGTACGTTGAGTCTGAAAAGGACAGAGTCACAGTAGTCTTAAGTACAGTGTTTAAGGATGACGACGATGTGGTCATTGGAAAGCTGTTCATGCAGGAGTTCAAAGAAGGACGCAAAGCCAGCCCCACAGCCCACAGGGCCTCTTTAGCCACAGGGAACCTCCTCTGGAGCTGAAAGACACGGACGCCGCTGTGGGTGACAACACTGGCTACATCACCTTTGTGCTGTTCCCTCGCCACACCAACGCCAGTGCTCGAGACAGCACCATCAACCTGATCCAAACGTTCCGGGACTACCTGCACTACCGCATCAAGTGCTCTAAGACCTATATTCACACACGTATGCGGGCAAAAACCTCTGACTTCCTCAGGTTCTGATCCGCGCACGCCCAGATGCCGAGAAAAAAGAAATGAAAACAATCACCAGGAAGACGTTTTCATCCCGCTAATCTTGGAAATAAGAGGAGGAAGCGGCTGGCAACTGAAGGCTGGAGCACTTGCTACTGGATAATCGTAGCTTTTAATGTTGCACCTCTTCAGGTTCTTAAGGGATTCCCCGTTTTGGTTCCATTTTGTACACGTTTGGAAAATAATCTGCAGAAACGAGCTGTGCTTGCAAGGACTTCATAGTTCCCAAGAATTAAAAAAAAAAGAAAAAAGAAAAAAAAGAATTCCACTTGATCAACTTAATTCCTTTTCTTTATCTTCCCTCCCTCACTTCCCTTTCCTCCCACCCTTTTTTCCAAGCTGTTTCGCTTTGCAATATGTTACTGGTAATGAGTTGCAGGATAATGCAATCTTAACTTGTTTTCTCCTAAGTATTTGAGTTCAAAACTCCTGTATCTAAAGAAATACGGTTGGGGTCATTAATAAAGAAAATCTTTCTATCTTACATGAGAATTTGCTGGGTTTCTGGACTGCGAGTCCAAAATGAGAAGAGGAAGGAAGACGGAAAGACCTATATTGCTGTTGAACCTGCAAACCTAAGCTGGGAAGCCCGGGTTTCAGGAGCCATCAGGTTTGGGTCCTACCTCCCCTAGAGGAGAGGAGAGAGGCTCGACTAGGCTCTGTCCTGTGTGAGCTACAAACTACTTTTTTTTTTTTTTGAGAGATAGGGTATCATTACCTCCTGGGCTCAGGTGATCCTCCCACCTCAGCTCCCAAGTAGCTAGGATTACAGGCGCATACCACCATGCCTGGCTAATGTTTTGTATTTTTAGTGGAGATGAGGTTTTGCCATGTTGCCCAGGCTAGTCTCAAACTCCTGGATTCAGGCAGCCTGCTTGCTTCAGCCTCCCAAAGTGCTGGTATTACAGGCATGAGCCACGGCACCCAGCAGACTAGTAATATAAACTTAAACGTGCTTCCTTGTAAAGCTTGGTCCCTGCGACTCTGTGGCTGCTCTGGAATAGCCAAGAAGCTCCCAGGACAGTGACAGGCAAATTAAAGGGTTTTCTGGTTTACCTTTTTATTGTGGCTAATGTATGGAATTTCCCAAAATGTGTTCGTTAGTGTATGGTCCTGCAAGACATCGATGGGTATTCAG
>NW_016110155.1:0-2461 GCF_001604975.1 Cebus imitator | reverse complement strand
TTTTTGAGACAGAGTCTCACTCTGTCACCCAGGCTGGAGTACAGTGACATAATTTCGACTTACTGCAACCTCCACCTCCTGGGTTCAAGTAATTCTCATGCCTCAACCTCATGAATAGCTGAGGCTACAGGCACAAGGCACTATGCCTAGCTAATTTTTGTATTTTTAGTGGAGACAGGGTTTAACCACATTGGCCAGGCTGATCTTGAATCCCTGGCCTCAAGAGATCTGCTCAACTTGGCCTCCCAAAGTGCTAGGATTATAGGCGAGAGCCACTGTGTCTGGCCTAAATTAATTTTTCAACTAGTAAAATAAAATAGTTTCAGTGAGTCTTTTTAAAAAAATCTCGATGCCAGCCAGGCATATGGCGTCCCTGCAGTCCCAACTATTTGGGAGGCTGAAGGAAGACTGCTTGAGCCTAGGAGTTGATGGCTGTAGTGTGCTATGACTGTGCCTGTGAACAGCTACTGCACTCTAGCCTGGACAACATAGCGAGATCCAATCTCTATAAACAAAACAAAACTCAATTCCAAGAAAAGAACAATTCAACCTGGCAAATTAAGAAAACCTCATTTTGTCTCAATTTTCCTGTTAGCAAAATGGGGATGATAACAGTATCTAGCTCACAAGGTTATGAGAAGATTAAGTTGTCAATGCTATGTAAAGGTTTGTTAAATAAATATACACATATACACAGAATATATAACTTTGGGCATAGAAATAAAAGACAAGCTGGGTATGGTGGCTCACACCTGTAATCCTAGCATTTTGGGAGGCCAAAGTGGGTGGACTGCTTGAGCTCAGGAGTTCAAGACCAGCCTGGGCAATATGGTGAAACCCCATTTCTACAAAACAAAAACAAAAACAAAAATTAGCCACGCATGGTTGTGTATACCTGTAGTCCCAGCTACTTGGGGGCAGGAAGGGTAAGGCAGGAGGATTGCTTGAGCCAGGAGGCGGAGGTTATAGTGAGCCAAAATCACAACACTGCACTTCAGCCTGGATGAAAAAGTGAGACCCTGTCTCAGAAGAAAACAAGAGAGAGAGAAAAAGAAAGAAAAGAAAAAGAAAGACAACTCCAATCAAGAAGCTCCCAAGTTTTGTCCCTATGGAGAACCAGATTCTGACACTGCTTTTTGGATACAGTTGTTTCTGAAATACAGTCCAAGTCCACAGTCTGATTTTCAAAGAGGTCCACTAATAAGTTGTTGCTTTTTTTTTTTTTTTTTTTTTGTACAAGCAAACAAATCTCTCTTCTTCTTGCCAAGGACTAACCTTTCCATATCAATGAATTTGGGAGCTGAGAGAACTTATAATGTATCCAAGACAACTCTATTACACGAGAGATGAGGAAACGAGAGGTTCAGAAAAGTTAAATAGCTCCTCTAAAGTCAGCAGCTAGCTAATGGCAGAGCTGGGCCTAGAACCCAGATTTTTCTTATAAGGCTCAAAATGAAGTATTCCTACATAAAAAGATTAACAGTATCAACTGCTGACAAAAATGTGGAACAAGTAGAACTTTTCATGTCTTTCCGGTGGGGATGCAGAAAGAGTTTGGTAATATCTTGTAAATTAAACATACATACCATATGACCGAGCAATCCCACTCCTAGGTATTTACCCTTGAGAAACGAAAACTTATTTTGCCCCAAAACTTGCCATGAATGTTTATAGTGGCTCTGTTCATAATCACCCAAAACTGGAAGCCAAATGTCCCTCAAATGGTTAAGGATATAACTGATCTGTGGTAAATCCATACAAAGGAATATTACCAGGCAATAAAAAGGAACAAACTGTTGATAAACACAAATACTTGGATAAACCTCAGCAGCACTGCTATGAGTAAAAGAAGCCAGTCTCTAAAGGTTACATACTATATGAGTCCACGTCACATTCTGCAAAGGACAAAACTATAGTGACAACAGATCAATAGTTGCCCAGGGTGAGGGGAGGGTATGAGTGCAATGGGACAGTGGAAGGGAGTTACCTGGAGTGATGGAACTGTTCTGTGTCCTGACTGGGGTGGTAGTGGTAGTTACACAAACTGATGTTCACAGAACTGCATAAATATCAAAATGTCAATTTTACTGTATATTAATTTAAAAATTAAAATATTTACTCAGTCTCTGGTTTCTAAAAGCCACAAATACTGATAATTTTTTTTTTCGAGGCAGGGTCTCACCCTGTCACCAGGCTGGCATGCAGTGGCATGATTCTGGCTCACTGCAGCCTCTACCTCCTGGGGTCAGGTGATTCTCCCACTTCAGCCTCCTGAGTAGCTGGGACTACACCATTCCTGGCTAATTTTTTGGGTTTTTTTGTAGAGATGGGTCTCACTATGTTGCCCAGGCTAGTCTCAAACTCCTAGGCTCAAGTGATCTTTCCGCTTCGGCTTCCCAAAGTGATGGGATTACAGGTGTGAGACACTGCACCCAGCCAAATTCTTTTTTTTTTTTTTTTT
>NW_016110154.1:3978-6441 GCF_001604975.1 Cebus imitator | reverse complement strand
TGAGGACCCTTGAAAACAGAGGCAGGCTGAGGGGATGTCTGGGCAAAGGAGCAAAAGTAGAAAAAGCAGAATCGAGCCCTAAAAAGACCAGCATGTGTATGAAGATGATGGGGTTGTGGGAAACCAACATAGTTCAGAAGATGCCCAGAAGGTGCTCAGAAGCCTTTTGGGGGCCTGGTCACATGCCCACAACTGGAGAGCACGCAAAGAGCCAGACACGCCCCATACCTTTGAAAACCCTGTTAATGGTGAGGCTGAGGCTGTGGACAGTTGCATTTCTGATGGACAGGCACAGTGCTACCTGGGTACCGGGTGAGGCTGAGGCTGTGGACAGTTGCATTTCGGATGGCCAGGCACAGTGCTACATAGGGTCCCTTGTGAGGCTGATTCTGTGGACAGTTGAGATCGGCAGGCACAGTGCTACCTTGGGTTCCTGGTGAGGCTGAGGCTGTGGACAGCTGCATTTCTGATAGGCAGGCACAGTGCTGCCTGGGGTCTCTGGTGAGGCTGAGTATGTGGACAGCTGAGATGAGCAGGCATAGTCGTACCTGGGGTCCCTGGTGAGGCTGAGGCTGTGGACGGTTCAGATGGGCAGACACTGTGCTACATGGGGTACCTTGTGAGGCTGATTCTGTGGACAGTTATATGGCCAGGTATAGTGCTACTTGGGGTCCCTGGTTAGGCTGAGGTTGTGGACAGTTGATATGGCCCAGTTTAGTGCTACCTGGGGTCCCTGATGAGGCTGAGGCTGTGGACAGTTGCATTTCTGATGGGCAGGCATGGTGCTACCTGGGGTCCCTGATGAGGCTGAGGCTGTGGACAGTTGCATTTCTGATGGGCAGGCATGGTGCTACCTGGGGTTCCTGGTGAGGCTGAGGCTGTGGACAGTTGCATTTCTGATGGGCTGACACAGTGCTACCTGGGGTCCCTGGTGAGGCCGAGTTGTGTGGACAGTTTAGATGGGCAGGCATAGTCCTACCTGTGGTCCCTGGTGAGGCTGAGGCTGTGGACAGTTGAGATGGGCAGGCACAGTGCTACCTGGGGTTCCTGGTGAGGCTGAGGGTGTGGACAGTTGAGATTGGGAGGCACATGCTCCCTGGGGTTCCTGGTAAAGCTCAGGGTGTGGACAGTTGCATTTCCTATGGGTAGGCACAGCTGTGCCTGGCGTTCCTGGTGAGGCTGAGGCTGTGGATGGTTCTGATGAGCAGACACAGTGCTACATGGGGTCTCTTGTGAGGCTGATTCTGTGGACAGTTGAGATGGGCAGGCCCAACGCTACCTGGGGTTCCTGGTGAGGCTGATGCTGTGGACAGTTGTATTTCTCATGAGCAGGCACAGCGCTACCTGAGGTCCCTGGTGAGGCTGAGTGTGTGGACAGTTTAGATGGGCAGGCACAGTGCTACCTGGGGTCCCTGGTGAGGCTGACGCTATGGACTGCTGCATTTCTGATGGGCAGGCACAGTGCTACCTGGGGTCCCTGGTGAGGCCGAGTGTGTGGACAGTTTAGATGGGCAGGCATAGTGCTGCCTGGGGTTCCTGGTGAGGCTGAGGTTGTGAACGGTTCAGATGGGCAGACACAGTGCTACATCGGGTCCCTTGTGAGGCTGATTCTGTGGACAGTTGAGATGGGCAGGCACAGTGCTACCTGGGGTTCCTGGTGAGGCTGACGCTGTGGACCACTGCATTTCTGATGGGCAGGCACAGTGCTACCTGGGATCCCTGGTGAGCCTGAGTGTGGATAGTTTAGATGGGCAGGCACAGTGCTATCGGGTTCCTCGTGAGGCTGAGGCTGTGGACTGCTGCGTTTGTGATGGGCAGGCATAGTGCTAGCTTGCGTTCCTGGTGAGGTTCAGGCTGTGGACAGTTGAGAAGGGCAGGCACAGTGCTACTTGAGGTTCCAGGTGTGGCTGAGGTTGTGGACAGCTAGATTTCTGATGGGCAGCCACAGCCCTACTTGGGGTTCCTGGTGAGGGTGAGGCTGTGGACAGCTGCATTTCTGATGGGCAGGCACAGTGCTACCTGGGGTTCCTGCTGAGGCTGAGGCCGTGGAGAGTTCAGATGGGCCGGTACAGTGCCACCTTGGGTTCCCCGTGAGGCCAGGGTTATGGACAGTTGTATTTCTGATGGGAAGGCACATAGCTACCTTGGGTTCCCAGTGAGGCTGAGTGTGTGGACAGTTTAGATGGGCAGGCACAGAGCTACGTGGTGTTCCTCGTGAGGCTCAGGCTGTGGATAGTTGCATTTCTGATGGCCAGGCACAGTGCTACCTGGGGTTCCTGATGAGGCAGGGTCTGTGTACAGCTACATTTCTGATGGGCAGAAATATTGCTACCTGGCGTTCCTGTGACGGTGAGGTTGTGGACAGCTGCATTTCTGATGGTCAGGCATAGTGCTGCCTGGGGTCCGTGGTGAGGCTGAGGCTGTGGACGGTTCAGATGGGCAGACACAGTGCTACATGGGGTC
>NW_016110154.1:0-1700 GCF_001604975.1 Cebus imitator | reverse complement strand
CTCAGCCTTTGCTTCTCCAAACAGAAAACATTTCCCCTGTTACTGTAACTTCCCTGTCTTTGAGTCCTTAGGTGACTGTCTCTTAAATGTGCCAAGATGTGAGCAAGCCTTAAAACACAACAGCTTAGTGTTAAGGGGACAGAAAGCTTTCTCCTTCTGTGTTGTATTGCAGCTACAGATTGTGGAATCATGCCTAAGATCCTTTAGCTAACACCCTATTCAAGAAATCATCAGACCCTTGGATTGACCTAGAATTCATTCATTCATTCATTAAGTACTCTGTGGCGAGCAGTATGCTATATCAAGTTCTCATGAGTTGGTGTGAGTTCAGCTGATAACAGGTGTGCTAGCCAAGGAAGCTTTCCTGCCTGCCCCCTCCGAGCTCCATACTCTGAAGTGGTCTTACTAAGATGGGAACGCCTTGTACAAACCTGTGTAGCCAAGTGGAAGGCCGGCCAACCAAGAGCACATCTCACTGTGCCTGTGGGGCACAGTGTGCCTGCACTGCTCCTCCACGCGACTGCGTTAGGGTAGACTGGTCTGAGCCCTGGATGAGAAGCCAGATGACATGCATCTAGTCCTAGCTCTGTCACGTGGGCTGAGTGTGCGCTTGAACAGGCAATGCATCTGCTTTGTCTTTGAAAGAAAGTATGGAGGCAGTAATACCAGTCTCAGTGTAGCCTGCTTCTTGAGTGTTGACACAAGTGAGATAATGTATGAATCGGTAAGATGCTGGGCAAGACAAAGAAGTAGGGCTGCCTGGGAGAGTCCCAGGAGTAGATTGGTTTTCGTGGAAAGTTAAGACAGCTTCTCAGTTGTTAGTTGTGATGGCTGCAGTGTTTGAGGATGACATTGGCCTTCATCCTGTCAGCTCTGAAGTT
Organism: Cebus imitator; assembly: GCF_001604975.1. Taxonomy (NCBI): domain Eukaryota; kingdom Metazoa; phylum Chordata; class Mammalia; order Primates; family Cebidae; genus Cebus; species Cebus imitator. Next base: position 819 of record NW_016110154.1, on the reverse strand, counting down.
GGCTGAGCAAAGCTAAGCCTCAAGTGTAAATCCCAGCATCATGGAGTGCAAATGGATGAGCTTTTGTTTTAGGACCTTTTGCTGATTCCTACCCTGAAGACCTCCTCAGTCTGGAGACTAGAAACCTGGGCAGTACTTGTGTCTTCACGAGCCTTAGGAGTTGTGTCTCCTTGGGGAGGAGAGAACCTTCTAAAACTGGCCAAGACAGGAGGTACTGGGAAGGCCATGGGCTCTGCTCCATCTATCCCTAGTCCTCAGATAACCTCTGTGCCACTCATTCATTCACTTGCTTTGCCTGGTCTCTCAAGGAGTCTTGGTGTTGCAGCCCACGGCCAGCTCCATGCTCATCCCTGCCCCACCTTCTCTTTCATCACTTGGCTGCTTGATAAGACTTAGAAGAATTCCAATTTTCAGGAAGGCCACTGTTTGTGTAGGTAAGGAATGTGCCCTCCATGTCCGGTGGCGGCCTTCCCAGCCCTGGTAATGGGGAGGAAGTGTTGAATCGAATCACATCTCTCATTCGTAGACCATGTCGATCTTCAGTGTTTCTATTAAATCTAAAAAGTGGCAACAAATGATACCTCCAAGTTCTTGTCTAATTGCTTATCTACTGCTTGAGGAAATCCCAAATGGAATGGGCTGAACAAGTTCAGCAGCAGGACAGAAACTGTTCTAAGCCGGTTATTCCTTGGGATGAATAGAACAGTGAGCTGAACGCCCGCTGTAATGCAACCGCTAAATGGGTTTACAGGAAGATTAGGAGCCCAGCTGGGTTTTCTGAGTCTACTGCTGGGAAATAGATTCATCACTTCCTGTGGA
>NW_016110153.1:0-2464 GCF_001604975.1 Cebus imitator | reverse complement strand
TTGCTATTGTAAACAGTGCTGCAATGAACATTCGTGTGCACGTGTCCTTATAGTAGAACGATTTGTAATCCTTTGGATATATACCCAGTAATGGGATTGCTGGGTCAAATGGATTCCTAGGTCCTTGAGGAATCGCCACACTGTCTTCCACAATGGTTGAACTAATTTACACTCTAGGGGGGAACATTTATTGCTTTCTGTCTCTTGAGAATGAGCTTGAGAATGTTTAACTGTTGAAATGCAGCACTCTCTTTTGGCCAGAAGATGTCAGAATAACGCAAAAATAAAAAAAAAAAGAAAAAACTTGCTTTTAAACTACAACAGATCTTACATGATCTGTGGCCAAAATTATATTCAGCTTCTCAAGTGATGGTCTGGAAATAGCATTTTTGAAGCTCACAAAGAGATTGTCTGATCTTTAACCTTTCCAAAATCTGCCTTTCAAATTCTTATTAAACATGTGAACCTTAACATGATCTATTTCTAAATACTTGGACCTTTAGAATCACAGGTGATATCATGTTTATGTGAAGACACAGAAAATCAAATGGAATGGAGCAGGTATTTACCTTATTTCTGTTTTTAAAAATATTTTTTATTGGCCAGGTGTGGTGGCTCACACCTGTAATCCCAGCACTTTGGGAGGCCAAGGAGGGCGGATCATGAGGTCAGGAGATTGAGACCATCCTAGCTAATATGGTGAAACCCTGTCTCTACTAAAAATAACAAAAAATTAGTTGGGCGTGGTGGTGGGTGCCTGTAGTCCCAGCTATTTGGGAGGCTGAGGTAGGATTGAACCAGGGAGGCAGAGGTTGCAGTGAGCCAAAATCGCACCACTGCACTCCAGCCTGGCTGACAGAGCAAGACTCCATCTAAAAAAAAAAAAAAATTATTTTTTATTTGCAAAAAAAAAAAAAAAAAAAAAAAAAAAAAAAAAAAAGGAAATCCAAAAAAAAAAAAAAAAAAAAAAAAAAAATTGAATCCATATGTAGTCTTCCTACTTGGTGAGGCACCGGTGGGGGTTGGGGGGGGCAAGAGAAAGAAAAAGAGAAAAAAAAATTTTTTTTGAATCCAGGCTGGACACAATAGCTCATGCACATAATCCCAGACTTTTGGGAGGCCAAGGTAGGAGGATCACTTGAGACCAGGAGTTCGAGACCAGCCTGGGCAACATAGCGAGCCCCCATCCCATCTCTACCAAAAATGAGAAATTTAGTGCTGTAACAAATGAGCACCAAGTTAAGTTTGAAAAAAAAAAAAAAAATTGGCTGGGCGCCATGGCTCACACCTTTAATCCCAGCACTTTGGGAAGCCAAGGCAGGTAGATCAGGAGTTCGAGACCAGCTTGGCCAACATGGTGAAACCCTGTCTCTACTAAAAATACAAAAGTTAGCTGGGCGTGGTGGCAGGCACCTATGATCCCAGCTACTTGAGAGGCTGAGGCAGGAGAATTGCTTGAACCCTGAAGGTGGAGGCTGCAGTGAGCAGAGATCATACCATTGCACTCCAGCCTGGGTGACGAGCGAAAATCTGCCTAAAAAAAAAAATAATAAAATAAGGCTCGGCATGGTGGCTCATTCCTATAATCCTAGCACTTTCATTGACTGAAGTGGGTGGATCACTTGAGGTCAGGAGTCCGAGACCAGCCTGGCCAACATGATGAAATCCTGTCTGTACGAAAAATAGAAAAATTAGCTGGGTGTGGTGGTGGTGAGCGCCTATAGTCCCAGCTACTCAGGAGGCTGAGAATCACTTGAACCCAGGAGGTGGAGGTTGCAGTGAGCAGAGAACGTGCCACTACATTCCAGTCACTCTAATCTGGGTGACAGAATGAGACTCCATCTCAAAATAAATAAATAGATAAATAAATGAATAAAAATAAAACAAAATCAATAAATTAGCCAATAAATTAGCCATGTGTGGTGGCCTGTGCCTGTAGTCCTAACTACTTGGGAGGCTGAGGTGGGAGGATCCACTTGAGCCTAGGAGTCCGAGCTGTGATTATGCACCACACTCCAGCCTCGGTGAAAGAGTGACAGGCCCCTCTGTAAAAAAAGAAAAAAAATTGAATCCAAATTAGAGACTCTTTTTTCTCCAAAAAAAAGCTTTACAGAATTTAATATTTTTTCTTCTCAGCAGGACAGAATTTAATTTTTTTCCTTCTGTTCTGTTAGTACATTTTTGTAAAGGGCAGGCTGCAAGTTCGTCTACTCAGTGAAATTCTCAGTGGAGGCTGAGGGGCTATGCTGTAGTGGAGAGAAGCAGTTTATAGAGATGGGCGATCTTGCTGCTCTTGAAGGGGGAGCATTTATTTTTTTTATTTTTTATTTTTATTTTTTCCCATTTATTTTATTGCATTTTAGGTTTGGGGGTACATGTGAAGAACATGCAAAATTGTTTCATAGGTACACACGTGGCAGTGTGATTTGCTGCCTTCCTCCCCATCACCTACATCTGGCATCTC
>NW_016110152.1:0-2466 GCF_001604975.1 Cebus imitator | reverse complement strand
TACTTGTCACATTTAGGTTTATCTTTCCTCAGTGACTGTTTTGGAAACATGCTTTGGCTTTTATCTTCCTGTTTCTTGGCATGTGCCAGGAATAGGTTTTACTTAGAATATTTTTACTTCTGTGAGAATTTACCCCCAATACCAACATGTGGCCCTTCTACAGCATCCAGGCAATGTCCCCAGTGTTCAACAAGGACACACCTCTCTAGCTCATGTGTTCTGGAAACTGTTTAGCCCGTAATTCTTGAGTCACGCTTGTATTAGTCTCTGGAATTATATCTTATATATACATATTTTTAAGCAATGATTAAAATCCCCTCATGCAGATTTCTGGAGCTCTTCTGGGACACGTTTCCTTATATCAAGAACTCTTCCACACAACGTCCATCCACTTAGACTTTTTTGCACACCAGTCTCTGTATCCCCAACTCATGAGTCCACCAAGCTCCCTTGAGATACCCAACTATGCTTCCTGATAGGAATCAGGAACTCATAAGGCTCTATTTGTTTCCTTTCTCTCAGGGTTCGTGATATTGTATTCCTATTCTTCAGTGATTGAAAACTTTTATATGTTTTGTCCAACTTTCTAGGTTAAGGTGAAAGGTTTCATCTACTCTTACTGCACCATTGCAAGAACAAAAGTCCTGTTGAGAAAATAAAACTACTGTTATTTCAAATTTTGTTACATAATTATGATGTATTTCCAGAGTTAAGAATCACTGTAAAAATTAGGATATACTTTATTTCAAAGTAAGAAAACTTTCTATTATTTTAAAATATGACCCAGAGACACATTAATTTTCTTGCTATCCCTTCAAGTTCTGTCAGATTTCATATTCTCGCAGGAGATAGATTTGGGAATGTTTTATTTTTACAGTCAATAAAGAAATGAAATATTCAACTGCTTATTTTCTTGCTTCTAAAAGCAGTCTTTATATCAGCAACACCAGCATTAACTGCCAATTAATTCAATTAAATGTAGCATATTAAAGAAGCATATTGAGAATGTCATACTCTATCCCAGAACTACAAAGTCAGAGTCTGAGCATTCACAAGAACTTTGCATGATAAATCAGCACTTTATATTCTAAGAAACACTGCATAATATGCACACTGAAAATCTAACAGAAACCAAATGAAGTTGGTATGTGGGGAATCAAAATGACTAATAAGAACTTTGAAATACCTTATAATGGTAAGTAAATGTTTTCGGTTGAATTTAATAAACATATATACACACATATATTTGTGTATACAGGCACACATACACATATTCTACTGCTGTTGCATATACACTTCTATGTTATAGAAAAAATTCCCCTAACGTGGTGAAGTGGTAATCAAAATAAAAATCGCATTGTGGAAGGAATTCTAGCTTTTGCACTTTATTTTTGAGCCAGTTTCAGTGTGTAGGTCAACAGCCACATATTGTCTTTTTCTAATATTAGTTCATTCTGTCATTTAATTCCATTTAGTGTCAGCTTGTATTAGAATTGTTAGAATATACATACACCAGTTTAAGGAAAGAACTATTATTGTTGGGAAATAATTGACAGTAATAAACCTTTTACTACCCTACACTACAGGAAGTCAAGACATACCAATGGTTCTGTGACTTCTCCTGCAGCCCTTCTGAAGTCTTTATGGGAAGATGTAAATGAATAGAAGGCTTATCACACTTATTGAGAGAAAGGGAAAATATTTTTGAAAGATCAATATAAGTCCATTATTTTTAAGGTAAATTTAGCAGTTTATTCATTTAAATCAATTAAATAAAAAATGTCTTAAATATGTTCTAGAAACAAGGCAATGCATTGGGAGCTGCATATAAAAATACAATTTGACAGAAGAACGTGAGCTATAAACATGAGAAAGTTCAAGGTAAGGCAAAGTCAAGTCAACATCGTTAAAGAAACCCAGTGGGCAGGGTATGGTGGCTCTTGCCTGTAATCCCAGCACTGGGAGGTTGAGAAAAGCGAATCACTTAAGTTTAGTAGAATCCAGGATAATATTTCCATTTAAAGGTCAGCTAATCTAGTTAGTAATTTTATTTCCCTGTGTAAAGTATCTTCAAAGTAGTGCCTAGATTTATGCTTGATTGCAAAACCCAGGTTATGAGAATACTGGGAAAGTCACCCTTAGACTTTTTCCTACTACATCTGGAACCTTCTTTCAGCTCTATTTTTTTGTATGACTCATGTTTCATATTCCCTATCTAAGTGTTGGGTACTCAATTTCTTGCTTTAGATAGTTCATTCTTAGAGTCTACGTCCACATTTGTCCACAAAGTATTTCTAAGTAATATTTAATACTGAAATGCTAAGGAAGGTAGCTTCTTCCAATAAGCTTTATCAAATGCTTTATTTCTTGTGTGAACCTAACAATGACTCTCTCACTATAAGATGTTAAAAGACAGAGCCTTGATTTTCTCTCCAAAATTGTGCATGGTTGGGTGGCATATGTTTT
>NW_016110151.1:0-2466 GCF_001604975.1 Cebus imitator | reverse complement strand
TACTTGTCACATTTAGGTTTATCTTTCCTCAGTGACTGTTTTGGAAACATGCTTTGGCTTTTATCTTCCTGTTTCTTGGCATGTGCCAGGAATAGGTTTTACTTAGAATATTTTTACTTCTGTGAGAATTTACCCCCAATACCAACATGTGGCCCTTCTACAGCATCCAGGCAATGTCCCCAGTGTTCAACAAGGACACACCTCTCTAGCTCATGTGTTCTGGAAACTGTTTAGCCCGTAATTCTTGAGTCACGCTTGTATTAGTCTCTGGAATTATATCTTATATATACATATTTTTAAGCAATGATTAAAATCCCCTCATGCAGATTTCTGGAGCTCTTCTGGGACACGTTTCCTTATATCAAGAACTCTTCCACACAACGTCCATCCACTTAGACTTTTTTGCACACCAGTCTCTGTATCCCCAACTCATGAGTCCACCAAGCTCCCTTGAGATACCCAACTATGCTTCCTGATAGGAATCAGGAACTCATAAGGCTCTATTTGTTTCCTTTCTCTCAGGGTTCGTGATATTGTATTCCTATTCTTCAGTGATTGAAAACTTTTATATGTTTTGTCCAACTTTCTAGGTTAAGGTGAAAGGTTTCATCTACTCTTACTGCACCATTGCAAGAACAAAAGTCCTGTTGAGAAAATAAAACTACTGTTATTTCAAATTTTGTTACATAATTATGATGTATTTCCAGAGTTAAGAATCACTGTAAAAATTAGGATATACTTTATTTCAAAGTAAGAAAACTTTCTATTATTTTAAAATATGACCCAGAGACACATTAATTTTCTTGCTATCCCTTCAAGTTCTGTCAGATTTCATATTCTCGCAGGAGATAGATTTGGGAATGTTTTATTTTTACAGTCAATAAAGAAATGAAATATTCAACTGCTTATTTTCTTGCTTCTAAAAGCAGTCTTTATATCAGCAACACCAGCATTAACTGCCAATTAATTCAATTAAATGTAGCATATTAAAGAAGCATATTGAGAATGTCATACTCTATCCCAGAACTACAAAGTCAGAGTCTGAGCATTCACAAGAACTTTGCATGATAAATCAGCACTTTATATTCTAAGAAACACTGCATAATATGCACACTGAAAATCTAACAGAAACCAAATGAAGTTGGTATGTGGGGAATCAAAATGACTAATAAGAACTTTGAAATACCTTATAATGGTAAGTAAATGTTTTCGGTTGAATTTAATAAACATATATACACACATATATTTGTGTATACAGGCACACATACACATATTCTACTGCTGTTGCATATACACTTCTATGTTATAGAAAAAATTCCCCTAACGTGGTGAAGTGGTAATCAAAATAAAAATCGCATTGTGGAAGGAATTCTAGCTTTTGCACTTTATTTTTGAGCCAGTTTCAGTGTGTAGGTCAACAGCCACATATTGTCTTTTTCTAATATTAGTTCATTCTGTCATTTAATTCCATTTAGTGTCAGCTTGTATTAGAATTGTTAGAATATACATACACCAGTTTAAGGAAAGAACTATTATTGTTGGGAAATAATTGACAGTAATAAACCTTTTACTACCCTACACTACAGGAAGTCAAGACATACCAATGGTTCTGTGACTTCTCCTGCAGCCCTTCTGAAGTCTTTATGGGAAGATGTAAATGAATAGAAGGCTTATCACACTTATTGAGAGAAAGGGAAAATATTTTTGAAAGATCAATATAAGTCCATTATTTTTAAGGTAAATTTAGCAGTTTATTCATTTAAATCAATTAAATAAAAAATGTCTTAAATATGTTCTAGAAACAAGGCAATGCATTGGGAGCTGCATATAAAAATACAATTTGACAGAAGAACGTGAGCTATAAACATGAGAAAGTTCAAGGTAAGGCAAAGTCAAGCCAACATCGTTAAAGAAACCCAGTGGGCAGGGTATGGTGGCTCTTGCCTGTAATCCCAGCACTGGGAGGTTGAGAAAAGCGAATCACTTAAGTTTAGTAGAATCCAGGATAATATTTCCATTTAAAGGTCAGCTAATCTAGTTAGTAATTTTATTTCCCTGTGTAAAGTATCTTCAAAGTAGTGCCTAGATTTATGCTTGATTGCAAAACCCAGGTTATGAGAATACTGGGAAAGTCACCCTTAGACTTTTTCCTACTACATCTGGAACCTTCTTTCAGCTCTATTTTTTTGTATGACTCATGTTTCATATTCCCTATCTAAGTGTTGGGTACTCAATTTCTTGCTTTAGATAGTTCATTCTTAGAGTCTACGTCCACATTTGTCCACAAAGTATTTCTAAGTAATATTTAATACTGAAATGCTAAGGAAGGTAGCTTCTTCCAATAAGCTTTATCAAATGCTTTATTTCTTGTGTGAACCTAACAATGACTCTCTCACTATAAGATGTTAAAAGACAGAGCCTTGATTTTCTCTCCAAAATTGTGCATGGTTGGGTGGCATATGTTTT
>NW_016110150.1:0-2469 GCF_001604975.1 Cebus imitator | reverse complement strand
AGTAGAGACGGGGTTTCACCATGTTGACCAGGATGGTCTCGATCTCTTGACCTTGTGATCCACCCGCCTCGGCCTCCCAAAGTGCTGGGATTACAGGCTTGAGCCACCGCGCCCGGCTATTTATTTTTTTTTGAGCCAGAGTCTCACTGTCGCCCAGGCTGGAGTGCAGTGATGCAATCTCGGCTCACTGCACCTTCTGCATCCCAGGTTCAAACAATTCTCCTGCCTCAGCCTCCTGAGTAGCTGGGATGACAGGTGCGTGCCACCACGCCTGGCTAATTTTCTATATTTAGTAAACACAGGGTTTCACCATGTTGGCCAGGCTGGTCTTGAACTCTTGACCTTGTGATCCACTCACCTCAGCCTCCCAAAGTGCTGGGATTACAGGCGTGAGCCACGGCGCCCAGGCAAGGACTCTGTTTAGCAAGAGTACCTACTTAACAAAATTCAGCATAAAAATGAGGGGAAACAATTTATCTAAAACTGGAGTTTGGCTGGGTACTGTGGCTCACAACTATGACCCCAGCACTGTGGGAGGCTGAGGCAGGAGGACTGCCTGAGACCAGGAATTCAAGACCAGCCTGGGCAACACAGTTAGACCCCGTCTCCTCTTAAAAAATAATAAAAGGGCCAGGCGCGGTGGCACACGCCTGTAATCCCAGCACTTTGGGAGGCCAAGGCGGGCGGATCACGAGGTCAAGAAATCGAGACCATCCTGGCCAACACAGTGAAACCCCGTCTCTACTAAAAATACAAAAAAAAAAACAAAAAAATTAGCCGGCCGTGGTGGCACACGCCTGTGGTCCCAGCTACTTGGGAGGCTGAGGCAGAAGAATTGCTTGCACCCAGGAGGCAGAGGTTGCAGTGAGCCGAGATTGTATCACTGCACTCCAGCCTGGTGACACAGCAAGACTCCATCTCAAAAATAAATAATAATAATAATAATGATAAAAGAGGCTGAGCGTGTTGGCTCACACCTGTAATCCCAGCACTTTGGGAGTCCTAGGCGGGCAGATCATGAGGTCAGGAGTTTGAGACCAGACTGGCCAATAGGTGAAGCCCCATCTCTACTAAAAATACAAAAACAATTAGCCGGGTGTGGTGGCACAGCCCTGTAGCCCCAGCTACTTGGGAGGCTGAGGCAAAGAACCGCTTGAACCTGGAAGGCCAAGGTTGCAGTGAGCCAGCCCGGGCAACAGAGTGAGACACTGTCTCAAAAATAAATAGTCTGGGCACGGTGGCTTACTCCTGTAATCCCAGCACTTTGGGTGGCTGAGGTGGGTGGATCACAAGGTCAAGAGATCAAGACCATCCTTGGCCAACATGGTGAACCCTGTATCTACTAAAAATACATATGCCAGGTGTGGTGGCTCACGCCTGTAATCCCAGCACTTTGGGAAGCTGAGACGGGTAGATCACAATGTCAGGAGTTCAAGACTAGCCTGACCAAGATAGTAAAAGAAGGAGACTCTGTCCCAAAACAAAAAAAAAAAAAAAAAAAAAAAAAAAAAAAAAAAAAAAAAAACCAAAAAAAAAAAAAAAAAAAAAAAAAAAAAAGCATGAATAAGAGGCATCAAAATGTTGCCATACCTCCCTGCAAGAGCTTCTGAACATTGCCCAAATGCAAGGTGGCTCACTGAATTCTAATTTTCCTAAAAACCCATGTTTTCAGTATCAATGAGCTTTCTACCAATCTCCCCAGTCGCTGCATCTCTGACTTTGCACCTTGCAGTAGTACCTGGTTGGGATTTTTTTTTTTTTTTTTTTTTTTTTTTTTTTTTTTTTTTTTTTGAGACAGTGTCACTGTCTCTCAGGCTGGAGAGCACTGGTGCTGTCTCAGCTCACTACAACCTCCACCTCCCAGGTTCAAGTCATTCTCCTGCCTCAGCCTCCTGAGTAGTGGGATTACAGGTGTGTGCCACCACGCCCAGTTAATTTCACCATGCTAGTCAGGTGCTTATCTTGAGTTCCTGACCTCGTGATCTGCCCACCTCAACCTCCAAAAGTGCTGAGATTACAGGCGTGAGCCACTGCGCCCAGATACGCCCAGCTAATTTTTATATTTTTAGGAGAAACAGCATTTCACCTGTTGACCAGTCTAGTCTCGCTTGACCTCAGGTGATCTTCCCACCTCAGCATCCGAAAGTGCTGGGATTATAGGTATGAGCCACTGCGCCCAGCCAGGATTCCTTTTCAAAGTCTGGTTGGACTAGGAGCCAGTTTGCTCTGCTTGGCCTCATGGGGCCTCAGAGAAAGCCACAGGGGAGGACGGATCTTTCCTGGGTTCATTTAATTAACTGTCACTGGTAACACTTTTTCTCTCAACCGCTTACAGGACTTCCTATTACTTCTATGGTTTTATTTATTTATTTATTTATTTATTTATTTTTTTTTTTGAGGCAGAGTTTCGCTCTTGTTGCCCAGGCTGGAGTGCAATGGCACGATCTCGGCTCACCGCAACCTCCGCCT
>NW_016110149.1:9328-10494 GCF_001604975.1 Cebus imitator | reverse complement strand
TACCAGAACTTTAATTTCTGTCCCATAGGCTTCAAAATTTTAAGCTTTACAAGTTTATTAATCTTTTAATTAAAGAAAAAAAAGCGAAGTACCCATAAATGGAGCACAGCTCTGTAAATTAACTATAGTTAGCTGGACATCGTGCAAATGTCCTCCACTGAGAACAAGTCCTTGCTCTGTAACCAACAGGTATTTGTATTCAGACAAGTTGCTTCTCTTAGGCTCCATGGTTTCTTCCAAGAAATAAGGATTGTGCTACCTTACTTCCCTAGGTTGTTAGGAAGATGTAATGAGATTACATACTTAAATGTTCAGAGAAACAGTAAAGCAATGGAATAATTTATTCTTGAACTTTATTGCTGAAACTATTTTATAGGCTGAATAAAGCTCGATGTGTGTTTTTTCATAGGTTCTACTATTCAAATGTTGCAGTTTTCATAAAATATTATTAAGTGCTAATTTTGTTTATTAGTTGTATTTACTGTGGTTTGTAATTCAGGGCATTTTAGCTAATTCATAACTTATAACTAAATTTATATATAAATATATTTTATCTCATTAAAATAGATAACATGATTATCCCCCATTATGGAGCTCATCAGTCACACCAAGATCAGAGAATTAGCAGATGTCAAAACCTGGCTTGGACAACCGCCACTCCTTCTCTACCTCCTCAAACTCCGAGCCAGCATATCTGTGCCAGGATGCTGGATCTCCACGGTCCTCTCCAACTAACGTACAAGAAAAAAAAACCTGCTTTTATTGTTTTTCAGATTTATGCAGGAAATGCAAGTTGACATTTTCCCATTTCCAAGACATGTACTAACAATATATTTGCACGTAATATCCCATATGTTACTCAGATCTGTTCCCATTTCATAGATCACCATACATCAATAGTTTTATGGTGATAATCACAATTTTAATATCGGGTGTCTCCTGTTTTGGTTTGATTCACACTGCTTCCTTGGAGCTGGTCAACAAATACTCAAATGACCTTACGGGGCAATGCAAAATATGGAATGCTTTATGAATTTGTGTGCCATCCTCAGGCAGCAGCCACGCTTATGCTTATCTGCTCTCTATTGTCCCAATTTTAAAGCATATGCTGCTGAAGCAAGTACAAAGCCCTGTTTTATACACGGATACTCATGAGTCATAGATGA
>NW_016110149.1:5189-6771 GCF_001604975.1 Cebus imitator | reverse complement strand
CAGTTTCCAGAGCTTCCCAATACAGTTGGAGGTTTCCTCTGGGTGGTACAAACTTGCTTGATTCACTTCTATCAATGATGTTAGGATCCCAGATGCCAGTGTCAGGCACTCCTGCTCCAAATGGGTCACTCAGGAAATGAGCTCTAAATTAAGAGTGATTGGCTTCCAATGTACATATTTTCCATATTATTAAATAGTCCATGGGTTTCTTTTAATGCAATAGAACAGATTTTTATCAAAACTGTTATAAAGCTCAGTATGTTCTTTCTAAGAGAGAGAGGTTTAAAAAACTTAAAAATAAGTATTAAAAAACCAAAGCTCAGTAAGAAATTCTATTCTCAATTGTAACGGTAATGCTGGGACCCTAATGCAACTCTACTTTTTAAATCCATTTCTACTGGTTTCCATTTAAATGCCTATTCAAAATTATTTTTTATTTTAGGCTAAATATAAAGCAAATACAAATATAATGGCTTATCAATGAAAGTTCTCATACTGATCCATATGGGTTATTTCTAGCACACTGAAAGTCAGTAAGTCACTTGCATTTTTAAGGAAGATTGCTGAGAAGAAAGATATAATGTCTATAATATGCATAAACTATCCAACTATAACCAGGAGTAACCTAAAAACAACTTGTAGGCATTCATATGGGAAGATGATTATTTGTGGTATAGATAAAGAGTTTTAAACTAAATTCTAAAATTCAACCCCATAACTGAGGGATTTATATAATCTACAGACTATATATTATAAACAAATATGCACTGACTTAAAAGCCTTGAAATCTTTATCAAAAATATCCTATAACATAAGAGTTGGAAACTGAAATACTTACAAGGACAAAGGAAGGTTATCTGAGTACGGAAAGTACTGATGTGGGCACAGTAGCAAACTGGAGAATATATGCCTTTTATAAAGAAGCACCCTCTGCACAGCAGGCCACCAGTGATAGAAACTCAGGGCCACCAAATCTGATTTTTTAGGACAAGTCTGAAGTCCAGATTTCTGCATAAGTCTTCTAAATTTTACATGTTGACTCAATTTATACAGGGAAACAAATCTGTGCACATTTAGAATATAGCCCTTTTGTTTTTATATTTGCTATGAATGTGTAACTAAATGGTTGTGTATAACATATTTTCTTTCTCTAGTATCATGTTTTACCAAAAAAATGAGGCCCTCATATATAATAGAAACTGCTATTAAGACTCATAATAACCACTTCAAGAATGTTTCTAACATGTATTCATTTACAACCTATTTGTATATGTACTGCTGCCTAAAGTTTAAGTTGCTGATGACTTTTTAAATAGACAATTTGGTGCTAAGTACTACATTTTAAAAATATGTATACTCTTTACCCATCAATTCCATCATACTAAAATACCCTTAGGAAGTAGAGATACATGCACTTTGTTTTTTTTGCAGCACTTATTTTAAAAAGAACAGATAGAATGAATTGTATAAATAAATTTCTGTTGCAGCCATAGGATGAAATTATATGTGACCACTGAATGTGACAATAGATATAGAAGTATGTTGATATGTGAAGATGTATTTTGTTATAGCCAGCAAGGAA
>NW_016110149.1:2520-4990 GCF_001604975.1 Cebus imitator | reverse complement strand
ATACTTACAAGGACAAAGGAAGGTTATCTGAGTACGGAAAGTACTGATGTGGGCACAGTAGCAAACTGGAGAATATATGCCTTTTATAAAGAAGCACCCTCTGCACAGCAGGCCACCAGTGATAGAAACTCAGGGCCACCATATCTGATTTTTTAGGACAAGTCTGAAGTCCAGATTTCTGCATAAGTCTTCTAAATTTTACATGTTGACTCAATTTATACAGGGAAACAAATCTGTGCACATTTAGAATATAGCCCTTTTGTTTTTATATTTGCTATGAATGTGTAACTAAATGGTTGTGTATAACATATTTTCTTTCTCTAGTATCATGTTTTACCAAAAAAATGAGGCCCTCATATATAATAGAAACTGCTATTAAGACTCATAATAACCACTTCAAGAATGTTTCTAACATGTATTCATTTACAACCTATTTGTATATGTACTGCTGCCTAAAGTTTAAGTTGCTGATGACTTTTTAAATAGACAATTTGGTGCTAAGTACTACATTTTAAAAATATGTATACTCTTTACCCATCAATTCCATCATACTAAAATACCCTTAGGAAGTAGAGATACATGCACTTTGTTTTTTTTGCAGCTCTTATTTTAAAAAGAACAGATAGAATGAATTGTATAAATAAATTTCTGTTGCAGCCATAGGATGAAATTATATGTGACCACTGAATGTGACAATAGATATAGAAGTATGTTGATATGTGAAGATGTATTTTGTTATAGCCAGCAAGGAAAAACGAATCAGTTTGATTATACACACACACAAATATACTATGGTTTTGTGTTAAAAAATGTGAACAAAATATGATAACATTTCTAATTTCTGGGCATTGGCATTTTAAGTAAAGTTTTTCTTATCTGTGATTGCTGCAGTGAGCATGGACAACACTTCTAGTAAAAGTTTATTATTAATGGAATAATTCTTAGAGGAATATGAATCTTGCCCAGATAAAAATAATCTCCTTCTATTTTTTATCATCATTATTATTATTGTGTGTTATTATCTTTGAATTTTTAGCCTCTTCAGAAATAAAAAGGGAATGTTTTTATCTGTCTCCCTTTCACTTCCCAGTTACAGACAGAGAGAAAGACAGGTAAGTCAGGCTAATCTTTTTTTTTTTTTAATTGCATTTTAGGTTTTGGGGTACTTGTGAAGAACATGCAAGATTGTTGCATAGGTACAGTCAGGCTAATCTTATTGAAAAGAAGAACTTCGAAGAAAGTAGCACTTAGCAAAGGCCGACTCTTCTAGAGATGTTTTACATTTTCTGAGATACAGAAATGTACATATTGCACTTATCTATTCTGGGTTCTTAAACAGGAGTGTATCAAAACCTGGAGGTTTTGTTTGTTCGTTTGTTTGCTGTTACTGTGGTTAGAGAGAGGAGTCTCACTATGTTCCTCAAGCTGGACTCAAACTCTGGCTCAAGCTGGGACCAAAGGAACATGCCACTGTGCCCAGCTTCAAGAAAACATTTTAAACATACACATTCAGGCCTTATTAGATCTATTATATCAAAAGCTTCAGGGAAAAGCCTAAAATTTTAGATTTTTACCAAAATGTGCTGAGGTCACTATAATGCACGATTCTGAGAATTCGTGCAGCAGGCAGTCCCTTCAGTCTCATCCCTCACCCACACGGCTAATTCCCTTTATCAGTTGTAGATGTGGCCAAATCAAGAAGAGTAAGAGATGTAGTCATTTTTTAAACCTACATTTAATTTTCATGGGAATGAGTAGATCAGCGACAAATAAACTCAAAATCCAACTTAATTTTGTTACCAATAAGCTCCTTATCTCCCACCTTTCCATCAAGACATTCTAGATTTGAGAGGAAAGTTTAGACTCTTAGATCTAACTGGCTGTTTCTGCCTGGATGGGTATTAAGTCCGTTAATAATTTGTTTCATCTTCTGTTGAAGTATTTCTCATTTTGTCACCACATGTTCACTGCCAATATGCTTTCCTCAGAGTCCTCCTAAAATTAATCTCTAGGCCAGTTTCAACTCACTCTCTTTTTCAAACCAAAATTTATTAGCCCCAAAGCTAAAGAGCACCTTGTCTCAACACATGAACTGGAAGAACAACAAACTAAAACAATCTCTTCTTGGCATTTTCCCTTATTACCTAATTTCCAAGTGACCTGCGTACTCCTGATGGCTCTCCTTTTCCCTTTCCATTTTTACCTCTTAGGCCTCGCCACTGAGAGAAGATACATCAGTTTTTTAGAAAATTGTCAGCAGTAGTAAGATGTCCATTTATTCTAAGTTGCTTTAGTTTTGAGTTTTCAGATACAGCCTATTTTCAGGGCTTATTTCCTTTCCTGTGTTATTTCACATTAATTAGGAAAAAAACCCCTGCATTTTAAAAAATTGAAAAGGTTTTACCTGTAAGAAATTTACAAATATTTTCCAAAGTGCATTTTAAAAAGTTGTGCCCTTTAATACTTCTTT
>NW_016110149.1:0-1428 GCF_001604975.1 Cebus imitator | reverse complement strand
AGCAGAAGAAAAGATATCAGAGGTCGAAGACCAGCTTAATGAAATAAAACGAGAAGACAAGATTAGAGAAAAAAGGATAAAAAGGAATGAGCAAAGTCTCCAAGAAATATGGGACTATGTGAAAAGACCTAATCTACGCTTGATAGGTGTACCTGAATGTGATGAAGAGAATCAATCCAAGCTGGAAAATACGCTTCAGGATATTATTCAGGAAAACTTTCCCAACCTAGCAAGGCAGGACAATATTCAACTCCAGGTGATACGGAGAGCACCACAAAGATATTCCTCAAGAAGACCAACCTCAAGGCACATAATTGCCAGATTCACCGGGGTTGAAATGAAGGAGAAAATACTGAGGGCGGCCAGAGAGAAAGGTCAGGTTACCCACAAAGGGAAGCCCATCAGACTCACAGCAGATCTCTCGGCAGAAACCCTACAAGCTAGAAGAGAGTGGGGGACAATATTCAACATCCTTAAAGAAAAGAACTTTCAACCCAGAATTTTACATCCAGCCAATCTAAGCTTCATAAGCGAAGAAAAAATAAAATCTTTTGTGAACGAGCAAGCACTCAGAGATTTCATCACCACCAGGCCTGCTTTACAAGAGCTTCTGAAAGAACCACTACACATAGAAAGGAACAACCAGTATCAGCCTTTCTAAAAAATACCAAAAAGTAAGGAGCATCAATATAATCAAGAATTTACATCAACTAATAGGCAAAACAGCCAGCTAACATTAAATGGCAGTATTAAACTCACATATATTATTATTAATTCTAAATTTAAAACTACTAAATCCCCCAATCCAAAGACACAGACGGGCAAAAAAAAAGCCAAAACCCATCGGTATGCTGCATCCAGACCCAACTCACATGCAAGAATACACAAAGACTCAAAACAAAGGGATGGAGAAAGATTTACCAACCAAATGGACAGCAAAAATAAATAAATAAATAAAAAGCAGGAGTTGCTTTAAAGCAACAAAGATCAAAAGAAGCAAAGAAGGATATTACATAATGATAAAAGGATCAATGCAACAAGAAGAGCTAAAGATCCTAAATATATACGCACCCAATACAGGAATACCCATATATATATGACTTATAAAGAGACTTAGTCTTCCACACAATAATACTGGGAGACTTCAACATCAATATTAGACCGATCAATGAGACAGAAAGTTAACAACGATATCCAGGATTTGAACTCAGATCCGGAACAAGTAAACTTAATTAACATTTATAGAACTCTCCACTTTAAATACACAAAATATACACTCTTATCAGTACCACATCACATCTATTTTACAGGTTTCAATGAAATATTGGTTGGCTGCTTGTTTGTTATTTTCTTCCCTCATTTTTTTTTCATGTCTCTTATTATTAAGCACAATTGCAGGCATACCCATTTTTAGACTGCATTCTAGCC
>NW_016110148.1:1485-2470 GCF_001604975.1 Cebus imitator | reverse complement strand
TGAGTGAATAAGGAGGGTACTTAGGTCTGAAGAATTAACTTTAAACGGAAGTACCCAATTTTATTTATTTATTTATTTATTTATTTATTTATTTATTTATTTATTGAGATAGGGTCTTGTTCTGTTGCCTGGGCCGAAGTGCAATGGCACCATCATGGCTCTCTGTAGCCTCAACCTCCTGGGTTTAAGCAATTCTCCCAGTTCAGCCTCCCAAGTAGCACCACCATGCCCAGCTAATTTTTAGATTAAATTAAATTTAATTTAATTTTGACATAGGGTTTCACTTTGTCACCTAGGCTGGAGTGTAGTGGTGAGATTTTGGCTCACTGCAGCGTTGACCTCCTGGGCTTAAGTGATCCTCCTGCCTCAGCTCCCCAAGTAGCTGGGACTACAGGCACACGCCATCACACCAAGCTATTTTTGCATTTTTTGGTAGAGGAGTTTTTGCCATGTTGCCCAGACTGGTCTTGAACTCTTGAGCTCAAGCCATCCACCCACTTCAGTCTCCCCAAATGCTGGAATACCTCTCTTTAAAAATAGAAGAGATGGGGCTGGGCATGGTGGCTCATGCCTATAATTCCAGCACTTTGGCTGGAATGGGTAGAGGCTGAGGTGGGTAGATCACCTAAGGTCAGGAGTTCGAGACCAACCTAGGCAGCATGATGAAACCCCATCTCTACTAAAAATACAAAAGTTAGCTGGGCATGGTGGCTTGCACCTGTAATCCCAGCTACTGGGGAGTCTGAGGAAGGAGAATCGCTTGAACCCAGGAAGCAGAGGCTGCAGTGAGCTGAGATTGAGCCATTGCACTTCAGCCTGGCTGACAAGAGCGAAATTCCAAAACAAAAAACCAAAAACCAAAAACCAAACAATTATTTCAGTATACTTATGTCTCAAATATTGCAATTGATATAGGGTTGCTAAACCTGGCATTCTTATTTAGATGCAGACAAAAAGAGGAAAAAGGGGTGCTGTGGACATGGGG
>NW_016110148.1:0-1335 GCF_001604975.1 Cebus imitator | reverse complement strand
CACCATGATGGCCAGGCTGGTCTTGAACTCCTGACCTCAGGTGATCCACCCACCTTGGCCTCCCAAAGTGCTAGGATTACAGGCATGAGCCACCAGGCCCGGCCATGTTATGAATTTCTAGTGTTTCTTTTCAGAGACAGTCTATCAATATACAAGCAAATATACATATATTTTTCTTCCCCTCTCCTCCTACCCTCTCCCTCCCACCTGTTTTTTACACAATTGCTTGCCTTTACACTTTCCAATATATCATGGCAATTTTTCCTGTCAGTATAAGTATCTCCCTGTTCCTTTTCCTTTAAATTATACTCACAAATATTTCATTGTATAGTGGTGCGTAATTTATTTCACTGGCCTCCTTCTGATGGACGTGTGAGTCTAACCTCTTGTTAATACAAAAAAATATTAGAGCTGGGCGCAGTGGCTTATACCTGTAATCCCAGCACTTTGGGAGGCTGAGGCAGGTGGATCACTTGAGGTCAAGAGTTCGAGACCAGACAGACCAACATGGTGAAACCCCGTCTCTACTAAGAAAAAAATACAAAAATTAGCTGGACATGGTGGTGACTGCCTGTAATCCCAGCTACTCAGGATGCTGAGGGAGGAGAATTGCTAGAATCCAGAAGGTGGAGGTTGCAGTGAGCCAAGACTGCACCATTGTACTCCAGCCGGGAGAACAGAGGGAGACTCTGTCTCAAAAAAAAAAGGGGCCGGGCACGGTGGTTCACGCCTGTAATCCCAGCACTTTGGGAGGCCGAGGCGGGTGGATCACGTGGGGTCAGGAGTTTGAGACCAGCCTGGCCAGCATGGTGAAACCCCATCTCTACTAAAAATAATTACCCTGGCATGGTGGTGGGTGCCTGTAGTCCCAGATACTTGGGAGGCTGAAGTTGGAGAATCACTTGAACCTGAGGAGGCAGAGGTTGCAGTAAGCCGAAATCGTGCCACTGCACTCCAGCCTGGGTGACATAGTGAGATCTTGTCTCAAAAAAAAAAAAGTATTGGAAAAGCTAACATGAGAAAGTGTTAATGGGAGGACATGTGTAAACCTAGTCAATCAATAATCCTCTGACAATATTTGATATGTCTAATCCTTACTAAAATATCATGAACCAATTGTAAATCTACATTTTAAGAAAGATATGGAGAGCTCAGAAAAGCCAGAAATGATTGAACAGGTGCTAAATTGGTAAATGAGAGAAGGTTAAAAGTTGAGCCTGTTTCATTGGTTAAAAGGGAAGGCCAGTAGCCGGGGGTCAGGGTAAGGGAGGGTGGGCGGTGGTCACAAATGACTTCAAGCATTTGGAAGGTTTAAATAAGACCCCTAACCACTTT
>NW_016110147.1:3607-4919 GCF_001604975.1 Cebus imitator | reverse complement strand
AGGGTTTAACCACGCCTCTCCACGCTGACCCGCCCCTGTGGTTTGACCCCGCCCCTCCATCCCGGCCCCACCCCCTATGATTTGACCACGCCTTGACCACGCGTCTCCACCTTGGCCTGTTCCTGTAGACTGACCTGGCCCCTCCACCCTGACCCCACCCCCACCGCTTGACCATAGGTCTCCACTGCGGCCCCCCCCCTGCGGTTTGACCCCGCCCCTCCCACCTGGCCCCACCTCCTGGTTTGTACCTGACCCCTCCGCTTCAGCACAGCACACCTGCAGAAAGCAGGAATGATCCCAAGGTGGGTGTAAGGAGCTTTAATCGGTTGGGGTAAAGACCAGCGCTTTGGAAGCCCCTGGGTCTGCACAGGCCTGAACCTGGCGTCCACCGCCCCTTCTCTAATGCAAACCCGACCCCTTCGGGCGTGGGCGGGCTGTGCTGGCTCTGGGCCCCGGCACTAGTGCTGTCTATTCCCACTTTCCCCGGCTGTCCTGCCTCGGTGCACCTGTGTCAGCACCTGAGGAAGTCAGCACCTGAAGAAGCCAGCACCCTTGGTCTGTGGGGAGGAGCCTGCAGGGACGGGGTCCCCCGCAGCTCCCCTGCTCCCGCGCCCACACCCAGCCTGCCCATTCCGGCCCCGGGAACTCCCTGAGCACCAGGACAGCGACATTCTGTGAGCGAGGACCCGCCGTGCAAGCTGAGGATGATGAAGGCGTGGAAGCCAGCGGTGCCAGCAACTTCGTTCCGCGTTTCTCGTTTTGTTTCAATGTTGGCTCAGAGAGAAAGATTTTCTGGAGCAAGGATAACGGGGCTGCCGTCTGTGGATGCGGCCTTGAGAGGAGACTTCGGGCCCGCGTGTTTGAGGTCCCTGCGCTGGCGGCCACTTCCCTTCTCCAGGTACCAGGGCCAGCGGCGGCCGAGGGAGCCACCGAGGGAGCCACGTGCCTCAGTGGCCTCGGTTTCTCCTTCCGTACAACGGGCCTGATGGAGCGCCCCTCTGTTCTAATGCTGGCACAGAGGGCAAACTGCTTGGTCAAAATTACCCTTACAAATCTCCCCAAAACACAGTGCCCAACGGTTCTGCAAAATACATACAGAACAGATGCGAGCAGAATACAGACTGAAATGAATAGCGTCTAATAAATAGTGGAGGCATTAAATTTAATTTGGCGTTCCATTTGAATTATTTCTCTCATTCTGTTTCACAAAATGCATATCTTGGAAGTTCTATAACTCAGATGTGGATATGGTGAGAATCCAAAGTTGCTGAATCATGGAATGGCCAATCGGAGCCCAGGCTCCCTGAGCAGC
>NW_016110147.1:0-2470 GCF_001604975.1 Cebus imitator | reverse complement strand
AGTGAGCTCCCCCGTGCTCTCCTGCCTCCCATCCAGTCACCCTCAGCCTCCCAAGGAGGTCGGAGCCCAGGGGGCCAGGAGGCCTGGCTGGGGTGGGCACCGGCTGTTCTAAAGCATGGCCCTGGGGCAGCCTCGCAGGAAAGAGGAGGACATGGACAGAGGGCAGGACATGTCTGAGACACATGGTTTGGGGGGCTGAGGCGAGAGGCCTGTCCCCTGGGTTTCACCTGGGTCTTCCACCTGGGAAGGGCACAGCCCCCTTCCTGTCCCCCGGGGCCACACAGGCTGGATGCTCCTGGGGCAGCCTGTGGTCTTCTTCCTTCCTTCCGTGTGGGGCCCAGGGACTTTAGTGCTGATCAGCTGCCCTGAAGTGTTTGTCCTGGGCTGTGGAGGCCAAGGGCAGGGCCTGAGGGGGTGAAATGCAGCCTCCTCACTGGTCTGGGCATCCCCTGGCCTCCCTTTCAGATTCCACTGACATTTCGCAATTCCAGTTTTCAACAGAGATCAGCCCTCGGGGCAGCCGCTCCTCCCAGTGGAGAAGCAGGTTCACCAATGACCAATCCCAGAGAGCCCCTGCTGCCTGAGGGTCATCCGTGCACCAAAGCCCAGTGTCCACCCGCTGCCCCTGCATCCTGGGCTGCTATTTAGGGCCACAATGCCCTGGTCACCTATTTGTCTGCAAGGTTATTACTCACAGGCCGTAAGAAACAACAGAAGGCTGGGTCCATGGTGAGCTGGTCCCGCAGGCTCAGCCGAGCGGCCAGGGTGGGTGGAGGCTGGACTGCACCTGCTTCAGCACAGCTGAGGGACCCTGAAAGGCGGCCCACCCAGGGTGACATGCCTCAGGGGACATGTGACCCATGGCCAAAGCTTTGAAGGGCATCCTGTGTGCAGCAGAGAGAGAAACAAAGCCCTCGCTGCCCCAGGAAGCTCTTCCCCAACTCAAGGTGCTGCATTCCCCAGAGGGACGGAGCTAGGCCTGGGGCTGTTTCAGGCAGCTCCTCTCTGGCTGAGGATACTGCGTTCCTGCACATTCTACAGTGACTCTCCAGAACTACAAGTGAGGAAGCGGGGAAAACCGAGCCGGCCCAAGGCCACCCACAGAACTGTCCCTCAGCAGGACCCAGGGCAGTTGGCCGTGGGTGGGGCTCCTGCTGGAAAGGCTAGGAGCTTCCCCTGCAAAGGGAGAAGGAGGGAGGGAGGTGAACTTCCTCCAGGCCCCAGTGGGAGTGAGGGAGGGAATTGTCCCACTGTCCGAGGTCCAGGGACCAGAAGCACCCATGGAGGATTTCAGTGACTCTCAGGGGCTCGGACCTGTTATGACTTGAGGGCTGGCGGCCTCAGAACTGGGAGAAAAAACCCACATGATTCATTTAACAAAAGTCAGATGAACACCCCTAGGAAGGTTCAGGACCCAAGGAAAAATGAACCTCAGCTTTCTTCTCCCTAAAATTTCAAGCTCAGCTATTATGTTCTCAGGTAATTTGTCATGACAACTGGATATTTTAGGTCAGAAGCCTATTAAAACTTGTCCTTACGTGTCAACAAAATGATAAATCAGTGTTAGGGTAAAGAAATGCTGAGTTTCATGTCCTGAGTTAGATCATTTTTAAACAAATCTAGGAGCCGGGGAGTGTAATTATAGTAATCCATTAACTAAAGCCTCAGAGTCTGTTAGGGAAATAAATGTTTTCTTATAGCAGTTGTAAAAATAAATCCAGTTAGCACCGCGCAGCAAGATTGATGATTGGCCGCTCGTGGTTATGTATGAATAAACTATTGTCAACCTCAGAAAAGACATCGGAGAAAAATGTCCCCATACATGTTGAATTATCTGGGAGTAGAAAAAGAGGATGCGATCCGGAGTGCGCTGTGGCGAGTGGCGGGTGCCCCAGCGAGGGACGGTAGGAAAAAGCTTTCGTTGGCAAAGGGGAGAAGTTCGTCTGAGCTGCTCGGACACCTTCGTTGGTTCCCGGGGCTCAAAGCCAGAGCTGCCATCCACTTATTGAAGGAGATGCTGTCACCGGGAAGTGGTCTTTTGAGAGCATCTGATCAGAATCATTGCAGTCCTCAGGAACGTCTGCTGGTAGAGAAATCTTGCCGTAGAAATATGTGTGTGAGCCTCCCAAGCCCTGGCAGGCTGGAACGGGCAGGAGGTGGAGGGACTTCTTCCAGGGCTTCAGAAAGTCCTTGGAAATAGCTCTGATCTCAGACATGCAGCCGCGTCCACCTCTCCCCCATGCCTCCTGACCGTTTTCTCCGGGTCTGACCAGAGTGACTTCCTCCTGGTGTCTGCCACTTTCATACTGCCAATACAGTCAACTCAATTCCAGCTCCCAGGAAAATGAATCGGGCTGCAGTTAAACAAATCCACAAAAGCAAAGCCACAGCCTCCTGGTGCTGCTGCGTTTCTCACGGACCCCTTCCTCCTGCTGCAGACCCCTGCGTGTGGCTGCCTGGGGAATCCGGG